>NC_031967.2:52266830-52550241 GCF_001858045.2 Oreochromis niloticus
GCTCTCATGATGGAGAGCCAGGAGACCCTGCGAGCAAAGCTAACCGAACTGGAAGCACGCTCGCGCCGGAATAATCTCCGCATACATGGGGTACTGGAGGGATCAGAGGGCCCTGATCTGACAGAGTTTGTAACGAAGCTGATAAAGGCTCAAATCGGCCCGCCGGTTGCGGAAATAAACCTCGGAATCAGTATTCCCTGAGAATCAATCCCTGGCCCGCTGCTTTCCAGTTTACCAATGACTGTCTGCCAGAGGTCCAGCAGACAGCTTCCAGCTTTATGGAGATGATTCAGTCCTATACATGTGTCAGCTAAGTCACCCAGTGAGGCAACGACAACCTTGACTACATACCTGCATAATGCATTTTATCACCTCACAGTGAGCTTTATCTCTACAGCAGGGGTGTCCAAAGTCCGGCCCGCGGGCCAAATGCGGCCCGCGGTCCATTTTTAATTGGCCCTCAAGTAATTTTATAAATAGAATAGAGTATGGCCCGCACTTCAACTTTTACTTGAGTGTATTGCACTTCTTAGTTTTAACACCAGGGGGAGCTACTGTTGATCAAGGCAGTTGCTCCACCAAAAAGGACAATCACAGAAGAAATTTACCCCCAAGTTACCAAACATGGCAGAACCAAAGAAGCAAAGTGAGTGCAGAAAATTTCAGACATGGTGGGAGAGTGAATATTTCTTCAAAGAACTCAAGGGGAAGTGTGTCTGTTTGATCTGCACTGAAACTGTGGCAGTTATGAAAGAGTATAATGTACGACGTCATTATGAAACCAAACATCAGGCCTGTGCATCCTACACTGGTGCTGAGCGAGAGCAGAAATTAAAGCAAAGGGTAGCTATCCTGCGGGGTCAGCAACAGTATTTTTTTTTCGTGTTAAAATTGTCCAGGAAAAGGCTCCAATAGCAGCTATGAGGTCGCCCAACTCATCGCAAGACATGGCAAGCCTTTTTCAGATGGAGACCTCATAAAACGCTGCCTCGTTAAAGTCACCGAAATAATGTGCCCGGAAACAGTGCAGGACTTCAACAACGTCAGCATGTCCAGAAGTACAGTTGTGCCACGCACTGAAGACTGTCAGCCAACATTAAACTGCAACTGTGTGATAAAGCTGTGCTTTTGATTTTTACTCCATCGCATGCGATCCGAGCACCGATGCCACAGACACCGCACAGCTGCTAATTTTTTTTGCGGGGAGTGGACGAGAGCACGAGCAGTTTAGGTGAGTAAAAAATATATTCCACAGTACCCGTGTGTTAATGTGCAGGTACACATGCTTCAAATATCAATAATGCGCATCAATTCTGTCACTACCCTGCTTTTGCGCACCACTTTCTTATATGCGTTTTTCTTGTTAACACACTGAGTACACACCGCTGTGCACAGCGCACGCACACGCAAAGTCAGCTGATCTCATCTGATGCAGATCTGCTCCTTGATCAAGTGACATTTGTCCGGATTTTTGGCACGAGTGGCGTACGATCAGCACCGCGGCTGGATGGCCCGATTTACACCCAGCGCAGCTGATACTCACCAGAATAATTTACTGAAATTATATGCACTCCTGTTATTAAGTCCAGTTCAGTCTGTTAATGTTGATAATCGTTTCAAACAGACATTAATAGGTGTGTTGCTAAGCCTAATAACTTAAATAAGAACTTGAAATGTACCGTCCCATTTTCCCCTTTAGTGTTTTTTCTCTGTGCTGTAAATCTTCTGTCCAAGAAGAAATCTGCTGCTGTTCTGAGAATGAGCTACCAAAGCTTTTTCTGAATAAATCAATAAAGATCCATTTATGGAAAGCTGTGATGAAGGCAGTTTTGTCTTTAATTATATTCAACAATATAACACATTTGACCACTTTTAAATGATTTTTCTAACTTTAATACGCTACAGTTAAGGTTATATACCGAATTTCTAGTAAGTGGCCCAGCCCCTCCTATATTTTTATGTATGTGGCCCTCAGTGAAAAAAGTTTGGACACCCCTGCTCTACAGTGTTAGAGATAAAGTGTAGTTAAAAGGGAGTTTTTCCTTCCCACTGTTGCCAAAGTGCTTGCTCATAGAGAGCGATTGTTGGGGGGTTTTCTTGAGGCACTAGGGTTTAGACCAATGCCAACTGTTTTTTTTTTTCAATATATATATTTTTTATTGAGCGTCAAGAATGTAATACAAAGATATACATGTAACGAAGTAACAATGCTCCTTTTTATATATGTACCCCACCCCAAGAACATACTGGACACCAACCCACAGAGAAAGAGAAAAAAAAAGAAAAAAAAGAATAAAATAAAATTTAAATGAGGTACATCAAAATTCACCATATATAAAGATGTGCACTTAAAAGGCAATAGTTTGCACAAAATTAATTGCCTTCACAACAATAAGGGTATACGGTAGCTGCCAAGCGAGTATCAGATGGGAATGGTTTTAATTTTCTCTAAATGTTTTAGCAATGTATCCCAAACGGCAAAGAATCTCTCCTTCGACCCCTTGAGAGTATATTTTATTTTTTCCAGCTGTATAAATTGTGTCAGGTCACTGAACCACAGAGCCGCTTTGGGTGGCTTTTGTGACTTCCAATGCAATAATATCCTTCTGCGCGCAAGCAGTGTAGTGAAAGCGATTGTGTTTTTGTAGCTTTTCCTTAATGTTCTATGTCTTCTATCTGTAGCACCAAATATACCCATAACTACACTGGGTTGAAGCTCAACATTCAATACTTCAGACAGTGTTTTGAAAATTGTCGACCAGTAGGCTTTTAAAGTTGGACATAACCAAAACATATGTGTTAAGTCTGCAGAAGGATTTCTACATCTCTCACAGCTTGCATCTATGTTTGGAAATATTTTGGCCAGTCTTGCCTTGGAGTAATGAATGCGGTGAAGAATCTTGAACTGTAAGTGTTTAATTTGGCACAAGAAGTGCTGTTGTTTACTCTTAACAGAGCGCTCTCCCAGGTCTCCTCCTCTAAGTCCACCCCCAGCTCATCCTCCCAGTCCGCTCTGATCTTTGCCATTGTTATATTCTTAAAGGAGGCTATACAATTGCTAATTCTTGAGATAAGACCTTTAGGCTTAAATGGGAGTTTCAACAGATCATCAACACCAGTAAATGGTGTCATATTTGGAAAGTTGGTGTAATGCTGAAGGAAGTGGCAAACTTGAAAGTATCTAAATAAGCTGGACCGAGGGAGGTCAAATTTTTGAGACAAATCCTGAAAACCTGCCAAGACACCGTCTATGTACATGTCAGAAAAATTGTGGATGCCTCGTCTCTGCCAAAGAGCAAATTCAGAGTCTAATCTGGCAGGAGGGAAAAGATGATTATTATGAATAGGGCTCAAAGGGAGAAAGTTTTTAAACCCAAAGTTCTTTTGAAATTGAGCCCATATTTTGAGGGTGTTAATAACTATAAGACTGGTGGTATGCTGCTGTGAGGAAATTGGAAGACTGGAGGTGACCAAGGCGCTAAGGGAGGTGGAAATGCAAGATGCCGCTTCAATTTGGCACCAATCTTCATCTGGGGTGTGAAGCCAATAAATGATGTTTTTGAACATTTGAGACCCAGTAGTAATGGCCGAAATTTGGAAGGGCTAAGCCACCTAGGTTTTTAGGCCTCTGTAACATTAATGCCAACTGTTTTAAGCAGATTTAACACTACTTATGGCTACCACCTGACCCACAATCACATGACCATTTTAAAATAATGCTACAGTAACACGCAGCCTCGCAGAGCCTCCATTTCAACAACAGCAGACTTCAAACTACATACTAGTTTTTAAATTGTGTTGATAGGCCAAAGAAGACTTAAACATCATTTATGCCATACTTTCATTAATACTGTAATTACGTTTAACACACAAACTGTAAAAAGTAGATTTTCATTTAGAACATGAAGAAAACCCTCAAAACAAATTAAAAACAAAAAACAAAACATGACACCCCCTTCACAGTGGTGGAAAAGTACACTACATCAACCATCACAAATGTATATAGCAACATGTAGCACTTGGTTGCTTATGAAGGAGGTGAAAATATTGTGTGACAGCAGATGAGAGAGCGGCAATATACACTGTTTTTGATGTTTAGAGTATATATTTGCATTTCAAGTAATGAAAATGATTCTTTAGACACTTCTGTGATTTTCAAAGTAGAAAAAATTCTTTTGACCTCCTGGAGTTTTTGTTTTTTGTAGGATTTTAGTACATTAACACAATGGATGTATGTCAATTTGAAAAATAACTAATGTCTACATGTGAAGCTGTGCTGAAAAGAAGGTTTTAAGAGTGGAACAAATCAAAAGTTGTCAAAAACAGTCAATAATAGACCACTAATAATTTACACTCTTTTGGAAAGTCTAATAATAATAATGAATCCAGTGGCCTCTTACCTCTCGCCACCGTAGCCGCTGCTCGCCCGCCTGTGCCTCTCCCTTCTCCTTCCTCTATCTCGCTCCCTCCTCTTCCTCCTCTCTTTCCTCTTCTCCTTGCGACTGCCGCCACTGCCGCTTGGCCTCCACGTGGGATCCTTGACATTGTTGTCCAGGTGGCGGCTCTTGCATTTCCTTTTCCCACCGGGTTTCTCTCCGTGATGAGCGCTGCCGCTGGGTGTCGGTGGCGTTCGCGGTGGTGGCGGGGGAGGACGTGGTGAGGACGAGGAGAGGGATGGTGAAGAGGCAGAGGAGGTGAGAGGGGACACCTGGGCGCAGGGGTACTCCCAGCTGGAGTCCGGCGGGCTGGGCGACGGAGGAGAGCTGGAGTCAGCACTGGAGTCAAACGGAGGCGAGGAGCGGTGCCGCATCATGGCGGGATAAATGGACCGATTGGGGTTGAACAGAGTGCCACTCTTCCTGTGCCGGTTGCTGCTGCGCTCTCGCCTTCTCTTCCTCCTCTTCTCTCTTGCTGCCTCACTGGTGGACTTCCTGTCTCTCCAGCTCCCCATCTCCTGCCGCCGCTCAGTCTCTCCAGGTGTCGCCGGGCTGAGCGTGCACACAGAGCTCCTGCTCCGACCAGAGCTCCCTGACCATGAGCGTGCACGTGAGCGCTGTCCTGCCGCCTCGCCAATTTTCTGCCCCTTGTCCTGCGCCTCTCTGTAAGTACCTGATGTGGAGGGAGGAATGGTGGGTAGGTAAGAGAGGGGAGGTGTTGCAGAGGGGGGAGGAGGAGCCTCCTCCTCTTTCTTCTTCTCTACCTCCTCTTCTTCTGTGTCAGAGGAGAGCTGCACCAACTCCGGCGTCCGTTCTGCAATCGGCTTCTTGTACCCAACGATGAGACACTCGTCCTCTTCCTCCTGCCTTTCTCCTCCATCCTGATTGGCTGCCTCTGGCAGGGCAGGACTGAACGAAGATGAAGGCTCAGCAGTGGAGTAGGAGGGGCCTGGGGTTTCATCGTCCCAACCTGAAAGGCTAAGGACACTCGCTGTTTGGATGGGGTCATCTTGAGCTCCCACCTCCCTCCCCAGCCTCTCCTCGGACCCTCCCCCTGCCGCCCTCTCTTCATCCTCCCCCTCGGAGATGGCGATGACGGAGCTGCCATCGGACGAGCTGCTCATCCCATCCAGTTCCACTGCGGCATCCGGTGGCTCGTACACTGCCTGCAGGTCGTAGTTCTCCAGGCTGAGCGACGAGCGGGCGAAGCTGATGAGCTCATGCAGGAAGTGCTCAGTGCGCGCCAGCAAGAATGGCCGCAGCTCTTCTTCTATGTTGGGTGTATTCTCCAGGCCGTGGCGAGCAAGCCTTGCCATGATGATGCGCTGAACGATGTCAACCAACGAGGTGTGCGAGCCATACAGCACCGTGAGCTCCCTTCGCAGCCAGGGGCGGAGCCTGTTCAAGTGGGCAGGGTTCCGACGGAAGCTATCTGCCGTGATGTCACGCTGTCCCTCGTTGCCGTGTACTCCGGCAACCCCACGGACCCGAATACCACAGCGATAGAGTCCCCGGCGAAAAGCCACCGTCTCTCTCTCCCTAAGTCGCCGCACGGTTCCACCTTCACGCTGCAAACGCTGCCTCGCCGCTAGGCGAGTCATCAGTCGCCGTGATGCCCGGTCATTGGGAGCAACGGGTGCCACTGCCCCTCCAAGGCCTGTTAGTCCTTCAAATATCACACCACGCTCCACCAAATCAGCGCCTCCTCTTATCCTCTGTTCCTCCCCATCCTCACTGTCCTCAGCGACGACTGGAGGGTGAGGAAGAGGAGGGAGTGGAAGAGGAGGGGAATCGAGGTACCACTCCCAACCCCCTGCCCTCTCCTCCGCCCTTCTGGCCCCCCTCTCCCTCCGCCGCCTCCTTGTTGTTGTCTCGCCAGCCTCTGACACCCGGTGCCGCCTCAGCATTAGCCTCATTTGATGGCTGCTTCTCGCAGCCGACGCCATCGCTGCTACCATTGCCACAGTAGCGGCCACGCTGCTGCTGGGGGGTGCTGAGCGCAGCGTATATTCCTTGAAGTCATCCTCAGCTTGGTTCCGGTAAAAGATTGAGGCAAAGGGCTGCTTGCAAAGTGGACACTCTGGCTTTTTGTGAGACCACTCCTGGATGCACGGGAAGCAGAAGCGGTGCTTGCAACGGTCCAGGAACGCCAAGTTGTTGAAACGGTCCAGGCAGATGGGGCACTTTGAGTCGGGCGACGCCTCCTCTGCTGCCATCAGATGCGGGCGTGCTGACGTTGAGGCAGAGGACGCGGGTGGAGACAAGGACGAGGAGGATGTGGCCGCAGTAGAAGATCTGCTAGCGTTTTTCCTCCTGCTGCCACTCTCTCGACTCCTCTGCTCTTCATCTTCCGCAGGTACTGCCAGTGCAGCGCCGGGTCCAGCAGCACCTGTGGCTGCATTGTCACGGCGGCGAACGCGCAGCTTCATTCGCGTCGGCGCCATCACCTAAAAACAAACAACGCAGGAAGAAATGTGTCCTTATTCAGCTTTCAGGATTCAGAAATATTGAGTACAGGTGAAATGACACCTGCTGAGAACAACAACAAAGTCCTGGATTACAAATTAATCAGGTCACATGGCTCCCCAGTGCTTCACTTTGATCTAAAAACACAGGAAAGCTGTGGCACCAACACAGCTAGCAGCTACTGCTTCTTTGTCACTCTTTAAATTACGCTACCCATTTGACTTCCTGCTTTTATATTTGACTCTTTATTGAAAAATAACTTAACTGTAAATCAAAGCCCCTCTTGTGGTGCTGTACTTTAAAGATTTACACTTCACTGATGCTCCTTGTAGCCACTATGTTAGCGTGCTAACACTGACTAACTGAAGCTCACAGTCAGGAGTGAACACTGCGGATAACTGTAAACACTTTGCTCCTGTCAGAGCCTCTGTTTGTTTAAATCATCCGACTGTTTAACCCTCCATCTGTGGAAACCCTTCACACAGTTGTGTTAATATTACCACTGATTATTATTCTAATTATTCACCCAATTACCGACACGGAAGGACTCCCCTGAGTTTGTTAGCCTGCTAACACACCAGCTAGCTGTTACCTAAGCCTTTCATTTGGTTCCCTGCTTTAATTCTCTAAATTCTGTAAAGACCTTTAATTCTGCAAAGATTATTCACGAAAAATCGAATTGTTTAAATTAAAGATGTTATTTTTGTTTAAAGATTTTCAAGCTAGGGATGTTCATCGTTGCTTAAAACCCTACATAGTATCTCTGGCTAACAGAAGCTACCTGCCTGTTAGCATTTAGCCCACATTTGTTATTTTCTACGGTCGTTATAAAAATCTGCGATTAATTACCTGGCTTTACTCTTCAATTCTTTCTCCATAACAACAATGATGCTACCAAACATTAACCTGTTTATTTTATTACTTATAACATATTCTAGCAGGACCGATGCCCCCCAGGTTGCTACCCGACCAACATGCTAACCAAAGCTAGCCGGGTTAACACAGAGGGCTTCCCCCAGCCTGTTAGCATGCTAACACTGTTAGCTTCGTACCCGAGCTGAGGAAGCAGCAGGCTCCGCGGGTTGCTCCTCATCCGGATTCTTTCTCCTCCTCCGGGTCGAGCTTCGCGCTTTCAGCGGCATCCGCCGTCAGCGAGCTCACCGATGGCCCCGGGCACACACTGTATCGATCCCTTTAGAAACCGACTGCTGTGAGAAACACACACATCTGCCTGTCACTGTCCTCAGAAGCGACGCTCCTCACAGCTGGAAGAAAAACGCCGCGATGGATGATGGGAAATACAATGACGGTCGAGTTTTCTTCATCTTCTTCTGTGGTCAGCTCCCACAATGAGTTTATCACTGCCACCTAGTTGGGTGGGGTGATGGTACGAGGATTCTGAATGCGATCTGCAGCACAGGGTGTGAGGGAGAGCACGGGGGGATCGCAGGATAGTGTCCCATGATTAGAAAAATTGTTTCAGAGGAAGAGAAGAAGACTCTCCGGGGAGTAGGAATAATAATAATACATTTTTTTTTAAGAATGCGCCTTTCAAAACACTCAAGGAGACTGTACAGAAGCAATAACGACAACAAACATTACAAGAGAATATCGGTAAATAGCGGCATCAAGTCGCGACAGCGTTCACTCAACCGGAAGTTCATTTGTGAACGTATGAGCAGAGTGATTATCCCATATTATCCCACTTCGGTTATAGAGGATCAAGGCTGAGATTATGCATGTGTGGAGGAGGGATAGTGGATATACTGGAAAAAGAATGTTGATAAGTGCAATCTAGAGGACTTGTATACCCCCAGTGTATATTTGAAATCAACTGCGGGAGTACTGTAGTGCTGATCTTTAGCCTAAATTTAAGACGTTTAGCAACAGCTCCCTGCTGCTGCGGAGTCGGGGCGGTCTGCTTCTCTCCACCGCAGGGAAAAGGGTAACACTACCTGGGTCTGGGTGCAGTTTCCCCCTCCAGGGGCAAGGGCACCTAGACCTGGGATATAGAGTACACTTGGGGAGTGTGATTGTGTGTACAGTGTCTATTTATGTCTGTCTGTTGGGCGAGTGCTGAGTAATTGCATATGAGAGCATGAGGGTGGGAATGGATGTTTGTATCTGTGTGTGCCTGTTTGTTTGTGTCTATATGTCAGGTTGGGTATCAGACGCCACCTCTCTGGGGACATCTCAGGCCCTCCAAGGTATGGAGGCCTATCTCCCCCCACCACTCCCCCTGCCAGTGGCAAACGCCCTCAGACATTGGTGCATTGGTGGTTCTTTGTGTCCGGGGATGGGCGTCCAGGTACGCACCTCTCACTCCTGGTGGCTGCTTGTCGGGGCTTGGAGCCTGGGGCTCGCTTGGGCCCCTTCGGGGATGGGGTGCCCTCGGCCTCTCGGCCTGGGGCTCGGTCACTCTGGCACAGCTGGCTGCCGGTGGAGCTCACGGGCATGTCACTGCAACCCCCCCTGGCTTCTGCTCCGCGGCTGCTGTGGCTCTCCTCAGCTCTTTTCGGGATAGTGGCACGGCTGCCCCTCCGTTGGTCTTCCTTGGTCTCTTGTGCTCTGAGGGTCTCTGGATGTCTGGAGCCTGGATCTCCTCCATACCTGCTTCATGCCCTGGAGGACGGGGCTGTGGCTCCCCACACCCTCTAGAAGATCATTACATGAAGGAACCTTTTGAATACAAGCGCACTCATGCTCACAGGTGTGCACACGGGTGCTCACACACAAACGACACCCTTTTTGGCTCCTTCCTCAAAGCACACTGTGCGCTGTCGATCTTACGTGTTGCACAAAAATATTTAACATTTAGTATTTACTGTTATATTCCCATAGATCATCGCGATGATGTTTTTTATTATATTGCTCTCTTTTTTTCCTTTTTTTGTGCTTGTTTTCTCTTTTTTCTTTCTCAACAGGTGATCCAGGTGATCGATATATGTATTTTTTGTCTGTTTGTTCTGTCGGTTTTTGTTTTTTGCCCTTTATCACCATCCCTCTTCCCCGCTGTTTTTCTTTCCCTCTTTCTTTCTCCCTTTTCTTTTCCCCAGTCAAGTCTGTCCCGTATTTAGCAAGTGAAAATAAAATAAAATAAACAATAAAAGGAAAGGTGAATCAAATAAACCAATACGGCAAGGCTGGGATGGTCCAATTGGTAAAGTAAATCCGTTGGGCATCTGTCTTTGCCTTTAGACAATAATTCTGATGGCAAAAGAACCAAACGGGACGGGCAAAAAAAAAAGAAAAAAAATATAAGATGTTTAGCAACAACTATTCATGAGCTACAGTCATTTCTTACACAGCCCCTGAATTTTCCCAGTCTCAGTAAAGTAGTTTGCACACTAACAAGGATTTGCCTGAATCTGATCTCTGTTAATGGGGACAGAGGCCAATATTAGGCTGCAAAAAGAAAGAAAAAGAAGGTCCTTTACATCTCTATCTACCATCGCAGAGTCCACAGGATACCTGGCTCCTTCCTTAAAGACCCTACTCACTACCAACAAACTGTATTCACACTCCCAGCCTCATGCTGGAGGTGTAGAAGTGCGTGACTGAAGAACTCTTTCTTCCTGCCATCAGACTCCTAAACACCTGACAGGAGTTTGTAAACTTGTTTTACCTCCATCCACATTCCTCTGTTTGCACACTCAATTGCACACACTCACTGCTGTCTACTGCAGTTACAGCTGAGGTAGCATTCTAAATTTATTTTACATATTATTTTATTTTATTGGTATATAGTTATATACAAATAGCATACATTTTTTGCAAATGTTATATTCCTATTATTTTAATAGTTTTTTTTTATTTCAACCATCCGTTATTCTATTTATCTAATTTATTTTATTTTTTATTTGACATCTCCTGTTGATTGATTTAAGGACCTGAGGGGGCAGCAATACGCCTTTTGTTGAGTCTGCCGGAAATCCAAGAAGAAGAAGCAGCAGCAGTCGAAGAAGAAGAAGAACCGTAAACAAACTAAACTGAGGCGGCGTTTGTGTATAGTTTTTAGGTTTTAACAGAAGATGGAGGCACTCAGCAGACGGGCTCTGGACCGGATTTACTCCGCGGTAAATTCGCTTTATTTATTCTATTGACTTTATTAGTTTTGAGCGCGCTTCTCAGTCACCGGGACTAGAAGCGGTAACCGTTAGCAACGAGTTACAGCCTGGAAACAGATAAGCTAGCGAGGAAGACACTAACGAGCTGATATTTAACATCATAAAGACCAAAAATAAATCCATAAAATTTTTCACTCACATCTTTCACAAAAATAGAACACGTAGAACATTGGAATGCCTGTTTGATTGTGAAAACACAAAATTACCGACATGTAACAGTTTGCTTTATCGTGTGCGTTTATTGTGTTTCAGTTTTTTTATCACGTACGACAGGAAAACAGTCATAGTCTGAATGTCAGCATCATGTGAATTTCTCACTGAAAAGTTGTGTGTGTGGTCTTATACACTCATCAGCCAATATATTAGGTACAACTTGGTGGTTGGACATTATTTTCTTCTTCAGAGCTGCTTTAACTCTTCATGGCACAGATTCAAACGTCCAAAATGTGTTTAAAAATGCTGCTTAGAGCACGTTTCACCATCTTTCCAAGTTTTGAAGTCCTTCTGAATCAAGTCTCTCTCCGGCCTTCAGGTATTGCTGGCAGTCGTGGTTTTGTCCTGGTCTTACGTGATCTACGCCAGCAGGATCGCCTCCGTTTGGCTCCTGGAACAGAGGACGCGTCGTTGAGGCAAGACTGACCGTGTGTTGGAGTGCAGGCGTACAGGTCGGTGTTCTGGTCATGATGACATGCGGTATCATAAATAAAGTCATCTCCACGGACACCTGCACAGTGTAGAGGGTGTAAACTGTGGTATTATTTAAAGCACAAAGTGAGCATCATACATGAAAGACAAAGCATGGTAGGAAGAGCTCTTTTGGCTGCTGGTACAAATGGGAGAAACAGACCCTGTTTCCCTGCTCATATGAGCACCTCACTGCTCTTTTCACATCCCTTTAAACCCAACTGTCTGGTTGAAGTCACTGCAGTACCACCAGGGGTCAGTGTATGAGCTGTGATCTGCTGCAGACCTCAGGCTTCAGTCAGATTTTTGCTTTACTTTTTAAATTTGCCAATTAAAGTTCCTAACTGAATGACATGACCCTAAATATGAGCTTGGTTGCAGGTTACATTCTCTAAGTACATAACAGAAGACCCTTTAGTGCTTGTTTATTGCCTCCTTTAGTGGACTTGAGGTGCCGAGGCGCATTTAGGTGATTGAGACGCTTCACTTGAAGCTTGAAGATCAGGCTGGTCATTTATCCCCACAGGAGAGGATGTTGTAGGATTTCTCTGAAAGTATACAGTCGTTTGTTTAGTTGTGGATGTATTAGTGTGTCTGGAAGGACTTTCTTTGAAGTGAAGATCTTTGGGTTTCAGAAGGTTAAACTTGTTCCTCCTGCTCTGGTCTCAGGCTGATGGACCCCTTTAAGCCCTCGTTCCAAAGGTTCAGACCTGAACATATGGCGACTGTTCAGGTAGGAGAGGATGGAAGCGGCTGAAAGCACCAGAGGTTTCCAGGAGGTCAGATCTGAAAGGAGACGACAGAAACAACCAAAAACTGGTTTAAAAACTGGAAAAGACGGCGTAATGAGAGACATAATGAAGACGAGATCCGAACGTGAGTGGGTCCTATGGGGACTGCGTTTATCCCACGACACAGTAAAACACCACAACACCCACTCTGATACTTTATGTTGTAATTACTGCTGAGTAATTTAGAGTAATTGAACTATCAAAAGCTGGATTAATGACTTCTTGGGCAGTCAAACCACATTTCTCTCTTTAATTGAGACTGCATTTTTATACGTTGTCCCACATCTGTCTCACATTTTGACTTCTTCTGCACTTTTCTAAAGTGTGGCTTTTACCCAGTGCATATCAAGGGAAGGCTTTTTTATATGTGTCAAATAAAGATTAGCCTGTTTAATGTTGTGAATGTTACAAATTACCAGAAAGTCATAAGAGTTTCACATTTTAGTGATTATGATTGGAAGCACCACAAATGAAATGGAGTGTCAGTATATACTGATAAATAATTTTTTTGTTGTAGTTGTTTTGATTTTGCGCGGGAGCAAGTCTGGTGTGAAGTTACACGGTATGCTGTGTCACATCTGACTAAAAATAGCAAAACTATATGTCAATAAAAAGTATACCAATCTATGGATACATCACTACTGACACCCACAGACAGTTACAGTTGGAACAGCAGGAGTATGTAAAGACTATCACATGAGTTTTCTTTAAATCTTATTATATTTACTTAAAAAGAGTTGGGAAAATTGCATTCACATATATTGGACTACCTCCCAGCATTTTTAACACTTTGTCCCGCACTTACACATATAGTTTGTTGGGATCTGGTCAGCCAATCAGGAATCTGTATTTTTTGTCTTATAATCACAATAAAAATGCTCCAACATAAACGGGGTCCAATTAGCTCAAGTGAAGCTTAGCCGCCTGTGTCACCATCCACCTGTCAGTCAAAGAGGCCACGCCCCAATAATGCAAACTTTAAACCTTAATATAATTTAAACAGATGACTTATAAAAAATTCACACTCCCTTAGAGTTATTAAGAAGAGGGGAATTAGCTATAGGGTTCAAAACCTTTATTGTAGCAGGGTGTAAATATGTTTGTTTGTCTTGTAAAGTCGGATGTTTTAACACAGTCACTCTAGTGGACATTAGAGGAACTGCAGGCTTCACATTCACAGTTATTTATTCAGTACATATAATTCTATAACTAGACACTGCGGCTGAATCACCAAAAAGTTTTCTGCAGTTTTTTTTAAATGTTTGTTTGTTTTTTAAAATTCAATTTAAACTCCCAAGTGTGAAAGTGTGAACTTCCCTAAGGTCTAAGTGTGTCTTTAACATTGGGAAACCTGATGGTCTCATTTTTTTTTTTTTTGTAGTTTAATATGACCTGATCTACCTCTAAATTAATGTAAAAGCAATAAAAAACCAGTATCTGGTCATTTTTCTGTACATTTCAACATTAAAGATTAGTTTCTTCAGCTCATGTGTGTTGAGATGCTTCATTTTCATGCCACCAGGGTTGAACAGATTTATTTTAAACAGAAGCAGGGATAATAACGGAGACGTGTATCCTCTGATGTATTCAGTAAATAAACCTCAGACACACACACACACACACACAGGAGGTTGATTTGGAAGGAAGAGGTTCGCTCTTTGATGTGTGCCCTCAGATATGTAAATGCTCTTAACAGAATGGGTGAGTGAGGGCAAGTGAGGTAAGGAGAGAATGAGAAGCAGAGAGAGAGGGGGGCTCTCTTTATGTAAATACTCATTCTGTTATCAAAAACCACTTCAAGCACACACACACCTTCTGTCATCTGTAATTAAAATCCTGCTCATCGTGTCTCCATCTGCTCTCATGTTTGGGGCCCTGAGACCTTTTCATGGAAAATTAAAAACATTGATGGGAATGTGGGCACGATCCCACCTGCCAGAAAGATCCAGAGCCCCCTGGAAACCACTGGAAATATGTGATAAATGTGAGGGGGGTGCATAAGGGTCTCCTAGGAACTATAAGTGGCATCTAGAGTCTAAACAGAGTCGTTCTCAGTTAGGTAAAACACTTGTTGGCCTACTTACTGGTTTAAAGTATTTATTTTTTATTAACCACGGTTGTATAGTTTCAAAAGTATTTGGACACAGGCGAAGGTTTTGCTTCTTTGCTTCTTTTTCCTTCTACATCACCAAAATCTATTTGAAATCAAGAAAAGGAGTACTGAATTGTTGGTGTGTTCACATGTGTTTGCAGCCCTTCGTGCTTTTTAGTTTTCATGTTCAGCAGTGAAATGCAGTCTGTTGAGATCAGTTGGTGTACTCAGCTGCTTTGCAATATTCTTCACTTTCAGACTGCTGATTCAGGTGATTTTTGTCCATCTTACCCAGCCTGTATGATTTGCATCTTTACTGTCTCTTATGAAGTCTTCATGATACATTACTGATATGTCAAGTCTTCTTTTAGCTGCATGTTATAAAAGGCTTTTATTTTATTACAATGGAAAAGATTCTGTGATCATCCACCACTTTTGTATTCTCTTCTTCTTGGTGCTCTTGCAGCCTGTTGATTTCATCTTTCACCTGTATTGACACCTCTTTGAACTCCATACAGCATTACTGTGAATGCAAAACTAGCCATCCATCTCTTTTCTTATCTGTTTACCCATTCGATTATGGATTTAAATCAAAGTGCTGAATTTTGAAATTGAACACATGGATTTAAATCCAGTTTATCTCTTTAACCTGTTATGAATTAATCAGAAAAGAAACTACACCTTGTAAGGACATGTTATGTTTTGGTTACTGTTTTGGTCTTTTCCTGGTTTTTGTAGTCAGTTCATGTGCATCTCCAAAAAAGAACATGAAAGTTGAATCAGTGTGAACTGAAATAAGAGGAAGACGAGAAACACATCACCCAAAAATGCAGACCAGCTGAAGGAAGCTCTTAAAGCAGTCTAGGCTTCAGTAACACCTAAGCAGTGCCACAAGCTACGGTGGCCCTGAAGTGCAAACCACAAAAACAAATCACAACACGCACAACAAATTGAAAAGCACAAAAACAAATTGAAAAGCGCAACAACAAATCTCTTAACGCAAAAACAAATTGAAAAGCGCAAAAACAAATTGAAAAGCGCAACAACAAATCACTTAACGCAAAAACAAATTGAAAAGCGCAAAAACAAATTCACTTAACGCAAAAACAAATTGAAAAGCGCAACAACAAATCACAAAACGCAAAAACAAAAACCAAACCGGAAGAGGTAGGTACCAATGCTGCAACAACAGGCATCACTGATTGGATGATGGATCCGGTAGTCTTTTGAACCGGAAGTTGTTCTGCCGAACGTGGTTATGAGAAAGAGCAGTCAACGGCTGTATCCCAATTCAGGGTCTGCAGCCTTAAAGTACGCAGCCTCAACGATCCTCAAGGGCCGCGTACTTAAAAACGCTAAGGCCGGAAGTGCGAGGCTTGTGAAATGGGACGGTCTAGCCTCCGTCGCGCTGCCCAGGTTGCCTAGCAACCATAACACCAACCGCTGGAAACGTTTCATACAGCTTTGACGGAAATGAAGGAGAACATATTTTGTTCGTGTGTTTGTTTCTACACGAGCTTTGTGTGATTTAATACGTATCTGAGGCTGAGACCACAGGACTGTAAAATATGATTGCTGGCCTTCATATCTGTACTGAACAGTCATTTAAGATTAGCTAGTAAATAACAATTAGCTAATGTTGTTCATGAGACTAAAGTCAGTGTAAATATGATATGGCCAATATCATAGTTATTATATTAATCATAAGTTATTACAGCAGTGAGTTTGAACTCTCAAATCAAATCACTTCTATTGTCACATCACATGTGCAGGTACACTGGTACAGCACATGTGAGTGAAATTCATGTGAGTGAACTCTGTGTCTAATACTGAGCTTCAGTAAAGATTCAAGTTGCAGTTATTTATATGTCCTATCACCTTAAATCTTCACTCAAAGACAAGTATCTTTGACAGTGTATATGTAGATGTATTATATATAAGAGACAAATATTGTCCGTGTAATATGTTGGCATTACTAAATTTGGCTCAATGCTTACATATATGTATAAAAAGCAAATGTACGAGCTGTGATAACTGTTTCTGATAGAATGAAGAGTAGACTGATATATTAAATATCCCTTTATTGGGTGAGAAAATCAGACCATGTCATAACTGCTTTAAGTCATACAGAATAGATATCAGAGCCATAAACAGGCTGACTTCTGCTAAATGGGTCAAACTGGGCAGAAAGTATACAAACACATAACATCCTTATAGAATATGATGTAACACTATAGATCAACTTACCTCAGAATATATAAAGCATATAAACAATTACAGCAATATGATGCAACAAACACAGCAGTGCTACTAATCCAAAATACTCAAAGCTTCATAGAACTGAAACAAACATTTATCTTTAGCTCCATTCTGCTGCTGATACATACTTTAGGTTTCTGAATATTAAACTTGTTGCTGCCTTTCATAGTGTGTAACTTGAAGGCCCTGAGTACTTTCTCCCACACTGAAAACACTGGGATGATAACATTATTTGAACATTACCTAATAAGACTGATTCAGGACAGACAATTAGTGATGTTAAACTTTCCTAGCAGTCCTTCACAAACACGGAACAGTCTGTCTATTCTCTCCATCTGTCAGCTGCTGCTGGCTCTTCCTCCTCCTCTTCCTCACACACTGCTGAGTTTGTCCTGGTGGATCATCAGGGGTGCAAAGCCTCACAGATGATGTGCAGCAGTGGGTCCCTCAGTCTGTCCTCACTCTGGACACTTGCAGTTGTCACACATGGAAATCAAATGTGTGATAAGCTGCAGGATTCAAACACAAGTGTAACTTATAAATACATGTTCATACTTTTATTCCATAATCAGAGAGAAAGAAACAGAGAGAGAGTGCAGGACAGACAGACAGGTGACAGTCTCAGGTGTATACACTGCTACAAAACAGCACAAGAGAAGGAGGATTTAGTGTTTGTGTTATTACGAGTGCTAAACAAGAAGAGTTCCAGATGGTCCAGTGGACACATGTGTGACTCCTGTGATTAAAGCATCTTTCTTTCAGCTTAACGAGTGAACCGTCAGCTCGTTCAAACACACGTTAAAGTCCGTTTGGCTCGACACCACCGAACAGAGGCAGCAATATAACATAGCTAACATTAACAGTGCAGTGAATCCTGCTTGTGCCGTCATATTCAGGACTGCAAACCGAGCAGCATCACTGACTTTCAGCTTGTTGTGTTTGTGGATATATGACTGACTTTAATTATCCATGAAATCATCACATTCTCTGTAAGATTAAGGTCAACTATTGTATTATTATATTTCAAATGCTTTAAAACAAAGTAAACGCTGAAAGTACAAACATCGCTAATGGCAAATAACTTTGCCGACATGTGGCCAACAGTAGTGTTTTAATGTTCCTCATTATTAAACATTTGCACATAAAAAAGTGACATCATATTCAGTACTTACGTTTAACAGTTTACTCTTCGGCCGCTCCACTTCTGCCGTCTGCGGCAAAATTATCCACAGTGACTGCCACGCTATAAATTGTGGGATATGTTGGGCCACGAAGTCTACACCGCCACAGCCTTAAAATTCAGGGAAATGAAGGCTGAATTTGAGGGCCGCATTTCGAGCAGCCTTTGAATTGGGACAGCCTTCGGCGCGCCGCTGTGACGTAATCGGCCTTAAAATGCAGCCTTTAAGGCTGCAGACCCTGAATTGGGATACAGCCAACATGTTTTGTCCAAGTTGTGGAAAAGAGTTGGTAGAGCAGTCACCAAACTTCCGAACAGAACAACTTCCGGTTCAAAAGGCTACCGGATCCATCATCCAATCAGTGATGCCTGTTGTTGCAGCATTGGTACCTACCTCTTCCGGTTTGGTTTTTGTTTTTGCGTTTTGTGATTTGTTTTTGCGCTTTTCAATTTGTTTTTGCGCTTTTCAATTTGTTGTGCATTTTGTGATTTGTTTTTGTGGTTTGCACTTCAGGGCCACCGTAACAAGCTGATCCCCTCCACACAACACCACACTGAAGCACTTACTTTAGTCACTGGTGTGTATTCATGTTGGGACCTGGGAAATAAATGTGTAATTTTTTTTTGAAATACAGCATTTTTACATTTTAAATTTAATACTGATGGCCATCAACATGCACCGTTTCTATATAATTTAAAAATAAATAAATAAATGGTTGCACTGTGTCCATTGGATGATGAATACCTGTTAAATTAACGCAACATCCTCTGAACTGAGACGTGACTGCTCTGCATGCTGGAAAGAAAAAACGAGCTGCCTTCTGCAGCTGTGCTTGTATTCAAACCTCTCATGCAGATGAGCCCATGAAACACACAAACACTCGTGTGAGGCTGCAGGACTCTGTTTATTCACTCACTATCATCCACTTTGTATACACACACACACAGCATGTAGAAGTAAATCATGAAATATATATTCCTTTTTGATAATAAGACACACGGAAGTAGGATGTCTTCACAAGTTGTAGGTCAATATTATTTGAAGCATTTCAGTCAGGTTTCAGGACTAATCACAGTCAAGAAACAGCGTTAGTGAAGGTTACAGAAAGAGAGCATATTTCTCCAATATTGGCTTCTCTTTATTGGCTTCCTGTTAAATCCAGAATCAAATTAAAATTCATCTCAAGAGATAGAAGCTAAAAAACTGTAAGTAACACTTTTTAATCAGATATATCATCAAGTCAGTGAAACATCTAGGATATTGATCTGGTCTGGCAAGTTTCAGCTGCTTTGGTGCACTAGAGGGGCAACAATGAAACATCCCTCAAAACTGGAATGCTTTTACAGGTGGAGGCCACTGGCAATTTCTCCATCCTCATTTTTTCTGACTTTTTTTTCACTAGTTTTCTATTTGGGTAGGCTCAGTGTCACTATTGGTCGCATGAGTTGATACCTGAACCCTGCAGAGTTTGCACTGGTAGTCCATCTCCTCCAGGGCAGAACATCAATTTGTCCGACTGACAGAAGGTTTGCTGTCTCCCAGCACAGTCTCAAGAGCATGGAGGAGATTCCAGGAGACAGGCTCTTTCCACACTAGGAGAGCTGGACAGAGCCATAGAGGGCCCTAAACCCTTTAGCAGGAAGGGCATCTTTTCTTTTCTATAAGTAGGAACAGGATGAACACTGCCAGCAGGCTGATCGTGTGAATCTCTCTGATCAAACAATCAGAAACAGACTTCATGAGTGTTGCCTGAGAGCACGACATCCTCTAGTGGGTCCTGGATTCCCTGCCTGACACCTTGGAGACCGATTGGCATTTTCCACAGAATACCAGAATGGGCACGTCCACCACTGGTGAACTGTGATTGTCACAGAGAGCAGGTTCACCCTGACCACATGTGACAGATGTGAAAGTGTCTGGAAACGCCGTGGAAAATGTTATGGTGTGCGTGAAATTGATCACCATGACTGTTTTGGTGGTGGGTCAGTGATGGTCTGGGGAGGCGTATCCATGGAGGAACGCACTGTCCTCTACAGGCTAGGTGACGAATTTTCATTCCCAGCAAACAATGTGGCATCCTTGTGTTCCTAACATGTTACCCTTATCAGTATGGAGATGCAGAATGATTTTTTTCCCATTGAGATGTGACATGTTTTCAAAGTGTTCATATAATTTTTTGGAACAGTATAGTTAAGGTTGGATCAGGTGACCCTGAATCCTCCCTTTTTTACGCTGCTCTCACTCTGTTTATGCACCTCTCTGCATTAAATCATCAGTTATTATTAATCTGGCCCTCTTATGCAGTGTGTTTATTGTCCTGTCTTCCTCCCCTCAACCCTAACAAGTCAAGGCAGATGGCCTCCCTGAGCCTGGTTCTGCTGGAGGTTTCTTCCTGTCAAAAAGAGAGTTTTTCCTTCCCAAGTGCTTGATCATAGGAGGTTGTTTTATTGCTGGAGTTTTCTCTCTGTTATTGTAGAATACAGGATGGTTTGAGATGACTCTTGTTGTGATTTGGTGCTATATAACGAAACAATGTAATTAAGTACAAACATTGACCAGGTATAATGAAGTAATTGATTTGGTAATCTTGGGAGGGTCAAATGCACTTACTAAATATTAAAAATCGACTTTTCTTAACTCTACACCTATATTTTTGGCCAAAATAAAAATTATTTCTGAACAAAGCCACAAAACCCAACAGCTGTGAGATAAAATGCAGTTTGTGTCATGATTCGGCTGTGTGTAGGCAGGATGAGGACCCAAACGCAAGCTCACGGAGGCAGGAATGAACTGAAAACACAGCTTTATTGCTGGACAGAAAAACCATACAAACTAAACTGGGAAAAGCTAATTATAATGTACACTAGGAGACATGGGGAGAATCACACACAGCATGAGGGAGAACGCGACACAGAACTGAGGGAGAGGCAGAAATAAATACACAGAGGGTTAACGAGGGAAGTGGGAGCACACGGGGAACACAGGTGACACTGATAATCATAACAAGACACAACAGGAGTGAACGCAACACTGACGGGAGACTGTCAAAGTAAAACAGGAAGTGCACAGAGGTTCAGACAGGAGGAGAGAGAGAGCACGGGGAGAGCACAGACATAACGGGCTGGGTAAAACATGGAATAAAACACAAGGAGAGATGAGGGCTCACAGATACACAGAGGGGCACACAGGGGGTAAGAGTCACAAGGGGAAAAACACATAAGGAAACAACGTAACAGAGCAACTCAGGAAGCATGGCCTAAATAAGGAACAAAATACATGAAAACTAAGAATACTGGGCCAACGTGGCCCAGGACCATGACAGTTTGTCACTTTATGTTTGTAGACAGGAGAATCTGGAACTGGGAAGTCCTCCTCTCTCGACTCATCTATTCTCCCTCAGGGCCTCTTCTTCTTCCTGTCCGCCAGTTGTCATGTCAGCCATCTTTGACACAAAAAAGTAAACAGACCTCATCGCCTCCATCTCTATAAGTCTTCCATCTGCTCAACAACGTGACATGAATATTCACACAGAACATTCGTGACAAAAGGTGCTTATTAACCAGCCGGTGTGAAATGTCTGAGTATGAAACTAACTGGGAGGAGAAAGAAATGGATGGAATAATATAATTGGTTTGATTTTGTTAATGCCTTTAGAGAAAAACTTCTGTGTTGGTTTATTGTTGAGTATTTCATGGATATCACCATTTTAACTGTTGACCTATTTTATTTTGAAATATTACACAAGAAAACTATAATTATGTTTGTAGGCTGACTTTTGTATCTCATTTATAGTAATATTTCTATTATTCCAAGTGTTTTACAGAAAAAAATAGGAGAAAAAATCTAAGATTTGATTAAAAACATAAAAATAAAACTGAAACAGGCAAACAGGACAAAACATAAAACCAACATGGCCACATGTTAAATGTTCATGAACCAAAGGCGCTAAAGAAAACACTGGAAAGTACCACCAAAAGTCTTAGAAGTCAAAATGTCTGAAGTGCTTTTCAGGTTTGAAATCACAGAGTCCCTGTTTTTCATGAAGCATATGCAGTGTTTGAGATCACGAATGAAACTTTACAAAAAGGGCTGGTTTTGTAAACCTCATGCCATGATTGCGAAGTTGAGTACAGATTGTCTTTGATTGTGTTTGAGTCTGTGTGACTGTGATTTGAAGCTAAACAGTGACCTGGAAAGGTCCATAAAACGAATAACTGCAGTCTAGACACAAAAAAGTTTAAGAACTTCCTCCAGCAGTTCTTTAAATTATGACAGGGTTGCTCTAGTCTCACAAGAGGGACTGAATATATTAAAAGAATACTTCAGAGAAACTTCCCATGAACACAGGATGTATTTATTCAGCATTAATGTCAGTTTGGGTTTTTGTGCACAGTCCAACAAACAACACAAACTAATAGCAGTAAAATATACATGCAGTATTCTGTCTTTCACTTGTTAACAAATTTAAGACAAAACTTTTACAAAACATCGAAGAAGAAATAAAGTAACTCATTGGTTCAGACCAGGTGCTGTCTCCTTCTAAAAGCATCCATGGTGTCACATTACAATTCTGTACAGAAACTTTTCATCATCACAGTCGACTAATGGGAGAGTGCTTCTTCACAAAAACATAATAACAACATAGAATATAGTAAAACATAAACTATCAGGCGAAGATTTGACTGGAGTGAAAATCATAGCAGATGGCAAAATTTAGACTCAGATTATTCTGTTTTTCAGTTTCGTTGAACATTCCTCGGTGGATTAATGAGATCCACCGGGTGACCACACGTCAAATGTAACACGCAACACAGTAATGCATTCTTCTTAGGCTAACAGTGAGGACATCACAACAAAAGATAGATCCACAGTTAAGGGTTCAGGCTGGGTCCAGAAGAAGATCGTCATTCAGATACCCCGGTATTGATGAATACAGCTCTCGCTCCTTCTCTGCTTCCTCCTCTGTCTCTGTGGTGATGAGTTTGGCTGTCTTTGTGTCTGCAATGATGTCCTTGGAGACCAGAGAAGTCTTCTTCCCCTCCAACCAGTAAGTAACCATGTCACCTTTACCCTGAAAGAGATGAATCAGGTCCAGAGTGTTAATTGGGCAGCTCCCAGTTTTACCTGAACTGGACTCCAGTGGGAGTGTACAGTTCACCTTGACCTGAAGTGTTCCTCTGCACTCCAACACGTAGCCACCAATCTCTTCCAGTAGGTAAAATACACTGGAGCTGCACTGGATCTTCAGCGCTGCAAAGATGGAACATACCAGCTTATTTCACCCCAAGAAGAAGGCGGTTAAGTCTGTGTCCAGTATCAAGCATTTGTTCCAGTAATAAGTAGTCATACTCTTATTAGGTCTGACAGTCTTACCAACGCTTGTTGACTCCATCCTCGATGCTGTGTTCACTGTATCTCCAAACAGGCAGTAACGAGGCATCTTTGTCCCAACCACCCCTGCCACCACTGGACCTAAAAGGACTCAGAAGAGTCACGGGTGGAAAAATGATTTAACAAAAAATTTAAATTACAGTGGCTCAGTAGCTTGTATACCGGAGTGTATCCCAGCTCGTATCTGCAGCTGAGTGTTGGGTTTATGGGGGATCCTGAAGGTGCGACAGACGCCCACCAGATCCAGAGCCATGCTGGCGATCTCTGAGGCGTGGAGTATCCCGTTCTCCTGTGGAACACCAGAGACCACCATATCTACACAAAAACAAACAAACAAACAAACAAAAAAACAACAATCATGCAAAAAGTTTTCACAGGGCACTATGGAGTCCTATGAAAAACCAAGTACGCCTTTATTGCTTCCACCCATGAGTAAGTGGGTAAGAAGCAGCCAGATGCTGCTAACATAAGAGAAAGAAAGATCATCCTAGCAACATCCCAGAAAATTAACCACGAGGTCGGACCTCGTGAAAGTTTATGAAGCGCCTTGAGGCGACTTTTGTTGTGATTTGGCACTATATAAATAAAATGGAATTGAGAATTGAATTGAATTGAATTGAATTGGACCGAGGTCAGTGTTGAGAGAAATAAACAAAACCGAAAGAGCTACGTCTTTGACTCTACAGGCTTCACTTAGCATGTTAAATCTTCAAGTTCATGACAGTACAATTAGAAAAAAGACCAAACAAGTGTGGCTTGTTTGGAGAGGCTGCCCGGAGATGAGCTATATCTTTATATAGCTATATCTTTAGAGTAGCTACATATTACCATGTGTGTCACTCACATGCGTCTCCGATGGTTTCTACCTTGTAGACATCGTGATTGTCAATGATGTCATCGAAAGTTGTGTAGAGCTTGTTAAGGAAGTCCACGACCTGGTAAGGAGTGCTGCTGCTGGACAGCTGGGTGAAGCCCACTATATCACTACACAAACACACACATACCATCCTTTATTATGGTGGCTGTAAAAAATATAGAAAAGTAGAATAGAACCCAGTAGAAATTTATTTAGCTCATGTGGTTGCTACAAACCAGCATTATTAGCCTCATCTGACTAAAGACACCACAGGTTTTCAACTCTAGTCTATCTTTACCTGAAGAAGACGGTGGCACTGACATAGCTCTGAGCTTGGGAGGGTTTTCCCTGACGGAGGTCATCAGCAACTTGTTTGGGAAGCATACCTGAACCACAAACATACAAAGGTCAGTAAAAGGCGAGTTTTAACTGGTGAGAGATATAGAGAATTGTATCATCTGCATACAAATAAATGTTTTCTGGATGAAAATATGTGTAATAAATGTGAAGCAGAATATATGGCATACTTGGATTAAACAGAATCATCCTACTAACCTAGTAACACATTAGTATGTGTGTGTGTCTGTGTGCTTGTGGGTCATACTGTAGAGCAGCCTATCAGTTTTCTGTTTCTCATGCATCAGATCCTGAGTCCGCTCAGCTACCAACACCTCCAGATGTTTGCTGTATTTCTCCATCTAAAAACAGAGACAAACGAAAAATGATTTATATATACAGTATATAGCATTGATATAACATATGATATTACATGAGAATATGGTGCAATGCACAGTTTGTTACTATAGTAATAACATATAATGATTATTGTTCTGTCCACTGGATTGACAGTTTGTTTTTACCAGGTTCATCATCATGTCCACTGGGCTGGTTTTGATGGGGTTAATTCGATGCACAAACTTCTTGATCTGTTCAAAGGTAGGTCTGTGGGTAGGGTTATGAGAGCGACATCGTCGAATCAGCTACGGAAACACAGGTGGGTCAAAACACAACAGAACAGCCGAGATGGAATATTCAGTCATCGAGTAATATTTATATTTTTAATGAATGTTTACATTTGCTTAAAAATGTTTTTTGCAAATTATATAATATCTTTCAAAGTCATATTTCAAAGTTAGCATCATTCAAAGAAGAAAACATAATTTAAACAAAACATCAACTAGTTGAAGTATACACGACCACAATTGCAAGGAACACCTGACAGCTGTCAGCTACAGACATCCTTCACCCAGTCGAGTTAAAACATTAACTCGACTTAAAACATTAACTCGACTGTTCTTCAGCAGTCCAAAGCACTCGTTTCAGGTGAAAGTAAATTTAGTGTTTAACTTGGAAAGCAAGGTTCTAGAGTATAAAGGAGTAGTGTAGAGACACAGAATCCAAGGTGTTTTAAGTCTGATGTGACGTTTCTGCGTTCTGTGATAATTTGGGGTACTATCATCTCCTGGTCTTGGTGGTGGTTCATCCATGTGTTTTACCAAAGTCAGCACAGCCCTCTACCAATATGACAATATTTATGTACATGCAGATTCCCTCTTCCGGGAGGACTTAACACTTGCCATTAGCACTTTCCCACTACCAAATAGTTAATAAATTGTTTGGTATTGCCAGAACTACTACCAAACAGTTTGGTAACCATTTTAATGACTATGCTTATTTGGGGAGCTAACTCACCTAACCTCAACCTGACAGAGATTCTCCAGGTCACTGACAGAAGGAAGATGAAGTTGTTGATGCTGAGGTGCCACAAGCTGATCACCTTCATGGTACAAATACTGATGCAGTAATTTGTGTTAAAAGAGCTACAACTAAGTACTGAGTATATAAATTAACACATTTTTTTTTCCTACAAAAGCATGTTTATAACAACTTAGCATACGAACGCTACAATTTTTTATTTATTTTATTAATAATAGCACATTTCATACAGCCTGCTTTCAACCATTTCATAACAGGCAGTTTAAAGGGAATGACATACCTCTACATAGTCAGCGGGACAGGGGCAGGTGTTGTCAGCTTTACTGGAGATCAATTCAGGAAGAGGAGGACACCAGGAACACTCGAGGTTTGACTCCTCTGCCTGCAAACCAAAGCATTTTATGAATTTTATTGAGGGAGACCATGAAAGCAGCACAGTTACAGTGGAGTGAAAGGACACTCAGACTGACTTACAGGGACCGGATCACTGCGAGTTGCAATCTCCAGCAGGATGATGGAATAACTGGGAAATTTACATACAGAGAGTATCAGCTAATCTATATTTATTTATCACATTGTGGAGACTCAGCTAAAACTACAGTTTTTCTTTGGTTAAGGGTAAAGGTAAGGGAGGCAGATGGAAGTCTTCGGGGAACTGAGGTGAGTAAGTGAAAGAAATTTAAAGTTAACTCTGTGACCTGAACACGTCTCCTGCCAGCGTTGGCTCCGTGTTAGAGTCCTGAAACTCAGGCGGCAAGTACACTTCCAAGAGCCTCTGCTGATAGGTGGAAAGAGGCTCCGTCCCATCTCCCATGCGGTAGGTCCTCAGACCGTAATCTAATTGGAGATTATAGGTAAATAAAAAAAAATGTAGATCTATAATCAAAATTGTTGCTGCATTCTAGATTATTTTTCAGATCAGTTTTAGGATGACAAAAATTAGGTTTAAAAAAACTGACAATAAAAAACGGAGATTAGGACAATTCAGAAAGAGATTTCAGTTATAGAAAATGATCTTCACTAAATTAGGAATAAAGCAAACTTTCACTTTCAGAGCTAGTTTATATCTGGTATGTTTAACAAGTATTTACTGGGTTTTTTATTTACATGCATAGTTTTAATACTTTTGGGAACATTCTTTCTGCACGCTCAGATCACCTGTTATTTTGCAGACCCAGCGGTCGTCTAAGACACAGTTTAGAGAATTAAGTCGGCCGTGACAGATCTTGTGTTGGTGCAGATACGACATCCCTCTGGCGATGTCTGTGGCGAAGGAAAACCTGGCAGGTACAAACAGTCATGCATTTAAACAGACCTTATGAGAACCCAAAATAAATTGGAAATGTTTGTGACCAATTAACTTACAAAGACAAACACTTTATGTCTAGTTGCCTTTCTGCCTTAATTACCTCAAGATGTCATTGTACCATAAGTAAGAGTCTGTGTGATTATCTGAGTACCTGAAGCCCCAGTTAAGTGGGATCTCCTCGTTAAGAAGGACATCGTTAAGGCTTCCTTTTGGGCAGTACTCTGTCACTATGGCAACATTTGGCACTTCAACACAGCCACCGATAAACTTACACAGGTTGGGGTGATCAAGCTCCCTGGAGACAAACACAAAGACAAAAAGTCAGACTAACATGCTGTGTATTTGCAGTATGAAGAGGATAACTTTGTATTTGCAGCTTACCTGACTTGCTTGACTTCCTGTCTGATGGTTTTGGACAGAGAGAACGTCTTTGTGTGAATCCTTTTGATAGCCACGGTCCGCCCATCACTGGAGAACAAAGTGGCTTTTAACATACGTTTCCAAATAATGTATCAGCAAGCTGAAGACATTTCTATTGGAGATAGGCATGGATGGCGCTGTACACCTTATCCCACCCTCCTACAAACTGCAGTCACACACTAGCATTACATTACAATACATTCTCAATCCCAGGCATCAAATATCACAATTTTGTCAGTTGCTGCATATTTGCCGGATGTGTGAAATATGCCACCTTCCCAACACAAACCTGACAGACCCATCCAATGGTTGATTTAGATCATTTAGACCAAGTATATAAGTATAAGTCTGGTGTTTCCAATGCCATAACCAGTGTGTAACACAGAAGTGGCAAAGGACAACTTGTGGCTTCTGGCTTTGACAAACAAAAATCTTGACCTCTGGGAATAGGAAAAAGATACTTGAAACTGGCCCTGGTGGCCTATCAAAGTATCTGAAAAGCACAGTACATTTTTATATAAAGATAGACAGACACGTGGTTACATAGATAGGCGTACTATATGCCGGTGCAGGTGAACATCGTTTTTCGGGTTCCCAGTTGTCCTGTACAGGTGCTTAGCGCTGATACACAGCTGGTATGACTGTCATTGTTCCCCACCGGTACACTCATTATGCTGCCCATGGTCATATGACCCTCTTGATCTGCAGAGAAAAACAGAGAGTTAAGTTTTAGATTTGCTTCATGTACATAAAATGTATACAAATGTACAGATTTGGGTCTGTTTCAAATCATTCTAAATCAATGCTGTTAATTAAGTTTTTTGTCTGGTGCTTTGTGTCCTGCTCTGCACTGTAATGTTTCAGATCTGGTTCATACTCTTTTTGCAGTAATATCTCTCTTGTGCAACTTGAGACTTTTTTCGCTATTACTTTTAGGCAATTCCAGCATACACAGCCTTTCAGTGCTTACTATCAGTGCTACTATCAGAGTTTTATGTAGACTGTTAAAAGGACCTTGTTTTATTGTAGAGAAGTCGATGATCCAGCTTTCGTCCCACAACATTTTCTGTTTCTGGTACCTTAGCCACTACAAGAGACAGATTTAATTATTCATTTATTTTTAACTGGCAGACTTTCTTTTAGCATATGTGTGTTGTTGTGTGAGTCCTTACCACAGCAGTCATTATGAAGGAGAGGCAGAGCAGGCTGAGTGGCAGACCGATGGCAATCTTCGTAGAAGGGGACATAGGGCATTCACCACAGTCAGCTGGACAGGTGGAACAAAACTCCGCCTCCTCACAGACACCATCACCACAGACTTCAAGGGTGAAATTTAAAGACGAAATTGTGACTTATTTACTTTTTTATGGCAACACTATGTTTGGGGTTGACTGACCTCTGATCTCTGTCATCAGTGGCCAAAAAATGTTCACATACCAATGACAATATGATCTATTACAGAAGCTTTTGTGCACTCCTTGTTGCACTTCTTATAGTCAAGTCAGGATTTTGAGAGGGGAAAACATACCCACAGCAGGCAACACGGTGGTTTTGGCCTCCAGGGCAACCTGCATGGTACCGACCCGAATGTGAGCGATGAGTGAGTTTAAGCCGGGATGAAACAGAACCACCTACAAGTCAACATGTTAGATTAACTGGCTGTAGACAAAACTTTAGCAAAGACTCAGAATGTGAGAATTTAATAGTAACTGAATGTAGCATCTGCATACAAGTATATTATTTTGTCATTGCGACAGATTATAATATTGTAGTATTGCCCTACTTTGAATGAAATATGTTTGTCTGTACAGAAGCATATGTTACATCTTTTTTCTGCTTAATGTTCTGTATTTAAAGAAACCTGGGCTCCACTTGGGCTCCAGTAACCAGTACAAAAGGCTTAATTTCTGAAGAGACTAGGTCCTAGACTTGCAATAACAGTCGAACCAGAAATTTTGAAAACTGTAAAAGATGCTTTTTGGACAGCTTCCCTCTTTCGCAGACACAATGCAGGGTGTAAATACTAGAATTAAGGAAGAAGAACACTCTGTATAAAACAATGGAATAAAAAAGAATAGCAAAATACAGAATTATTCATTCACTTGAAATGACAGCATTAGGGAAAATGGCTCTTGCTCCACTGAACCTGTGATTCTTTGTACTTAAACCAGAAAGTTATCATTCCTGCTGAGTTATGCATCAACCTAATTGCTAAATACAACCAATGAGATGAACTGCAGGTCCAGTAAGTGTATTGGTATATTCCTAAAATGTTAGTTTCCCTATTTTAACTTTTTGCTTTTGTTTTATTGAGAAACTGCTGCACTTTTGAAGATCTCAGTGACCTCATTGCTGGATATGCCCAATCGTGTGTTGTGTATGGATTAATGTAAACTGTTATTAAACAATGATTTAGGCTTAATGTTCACTATTACACTTCCATCCAGCCATTTTCTACCGATTATCCAGGTTAGGGTTGTGGGGGCAGCAGTCTGAGCAGAAAAGCCCAGGTTTCCTTCACCATCTCCTCTAGTTTATCCACAGGGGACACCGAGTTGTTCCCAAGCCATTTGCAAAATATAATCTCTTGAGCAACTCCTGGATCTGCCCTGGTGCCTGGGTGAACTGGCTCGTCCAATGTGGATCTACTCTTACTCTTTGAATTAAATGATCTACGATCATTTAATCAGTGAGCTTAAGAGGCGGAGTTATATTTATTTAGTTTGCCTTGGACTCAGTCAGATTAGCTGATTTCCAGTCTTTGTATTTCTCTCATGTATGGCGAGAAAGTGTATTAGTATATTCCCAAAATGTTAGTTTTTCTATTTTACCTTTTTGTTTCATTGAGAAACTGCTGCACTTTTGAAGAGAAACTATGTGAGATATGGACTTATTGAGATAAACTGGTGTATGTGTTACCTTCGCGGTCCAGTTGGTCTGGGTCATCTTCCCAGAGGTCGAGACGGTATGTGTGAAGATTTTTCCATCATCAGGAATCCAGGGGCCACAAATGCTCTCCGTTGTCTGTTAGTCAGGAAAAAACAAAAAACTTTTCATCTTTAAGCTTTTTATCTGTTTATTTATCTGTCAGACTATAACATATAAGAGCAGTTACGTAGACGGACCACATATAAAAAATAGATCTGGGAAAAGTAAACTGATCCTAAGGTGTCTTAGACCTGCAGTTTTTCTAATGACCACCATGGGGTGACTACTTTGGGTGAAAATAAGTGAATTTGTAAAGAAGTCTATGAGAAAATGATCCTGCTGCTTATGTAATCTGTGACCTCATTAAACACTAGTCTGGTTTATTTATGGGCTCTGTTGCAAGTTTAAAGTTTAACTGAAATCAGCATAATTTAGTAAACTATGGCCCCAATTTTGAGTTAAACTGTGTAAACAGTTTACGTTTTGGAGCTGACCAACCTTGGGATTAACCTGCATCTCCATAATATTCTATTGTGTGAGGATTGGGGACAAAATCTGCTAAACTACATTTTCCAATTGGATTTTGGAGTTCTCTGTGGATTTTGTTACAGAGAGGAGTGATGAAGACAAGAAGAAACAGCGCACCATGTATCCCAGCGGGCAGGAGTGGATGTTAGCGTGATGAATGCAGCAGTTCTCTCCATTTGCATCTTTCCAGTTGGCCGGACATTCGTGATGTTCACAGAACTTCCGAGCTGATTCAGCGTCTACTATGTCACTGAACACACAGACAAGGCAGACTAGTTTATCTAGTTTATTTTGTCCAGTCTAAAATTATTCTGCTTTATACCCAGTTTAACCAGTTTACCTTTGAGTGAAGACGCGGTTTTGGATGGCCCAGTGGTAGAAAGAGTCCTGGGCGGTCACTGTGTATATGACACTGAATACCTCACCACTCTTTATCAACTCTGGAGGACGAAGAACCCAAGCCATCTCCAGACCTGGACAAGAGCCACGGGGTAATAGACAGACACAGAGATTTTAGACTGCAATTCAACTTCAAGATCTGTGGTTAATGATTGTATTCTGTTTTTAGACTTTACAGTCACACGTCAACTGCTGTCTGTTTTCTCACCTCCACAGTCGATCATGTTGTACTCGTTGGGCCTGTCCAGAGGCCAGCAGTCGTACTCGCTGTTGTCCAAATCATGCCAGCAAAACACCAGACCAACACCACAAGCAGACATCTGGAAACAACATGACATGCGGGAGTGATCAATGACCAAAAATACACCCAAAATAAAGGAAAAAGCATCCAGAGAATCCTCCGAGCTGCTCACCTGGTTAAAAAATATGGACCTGAGCTTGTTGCCTTGAATTTAAATAAGAATATAAAACTTTAAGCCTGTAAAAAAAGGTGTTTCATATATGATGTCTTACCCAGAACAGAAACCAAAGTCTTTGTTGTTTCTTCATACTGTTGCTGTTGAAGGACGGATAGGTGGACAGGATGGAGACAGGTAGAAAGACTGACTGAGGGTCTCGGACATCTGCAGCTTCTGAGCTGCTCCCTCGCTGTGGAGTCAGAGCTGATGGAGCGGTGGGAGGCAGAGCGAGGCAGGAGACACCAGAGAGAGAGAGAAAGAGAGATTGGATTCAGTATTTCTCCCGTGCGCTGTCAAAGCTGAACTCAGTGTTTTACATAGAGATGGCTATACTTCACTGCCCTCTGGTGGTGGCTGCTGTTACTGCACTGATCTTTAAACATTTTCTATTAACTCAGTTGAGTTTTTCCCTCTCTACATTTTTAATTCTCTACCGATCAAGGCTTTAATAAATTAAGAAAATATTGGATTGTTATTCACTATGCAAACCCAGTTTTCTATGTGTGGTCTTTTGGAGTCTTTTAGACGTTTTTGGGTTTTTTTTTAATTTAGATTTTTAAAAGACAAAATCTGCTCCAAACTTCTTGCAGGCTTTTCTTAAAGAGTCAATATGCACTGACTTCACTTGCTTTATTTACTTTGTAATGATGGATTAAAGCAAAAAAACAAAACAAAACAAAAAACTTGTCAGTTACAGTTTAACCCTGTAAGCCAGCGGTGTCAAACATTCAGCCCACAGGAAGTAACCTAAAAATCACAAGCCAAATATACAGGCTCGGAATGTCATATCTGTGCTTTTGAACTGTTGAGATATTGTGACGGACACACTGCAGGGAGCTGTGCTCATGGCTCTCTTTGGGTTGTTTCCGATACTGAATGTGGAAAAAGTCAGACATATTGTTGACTTTGCATTTATTTTTAGATTGTAGGAAATATTTAGAGATGCTTTTCACAAACCAACCAAGATGTTTGCATAAAGGTTATGTTACTCTCAAAAAATCATGCTACATTCCTTTCCTTATTTAATTACTCAATAGTTTTCCCACTCTTGTAGTTTTGAGCAATACAAATTAAAGTGTCCGTATGTCCACTTCAAAGAGGTTACAGACCTCTGTGTCCTACTTGTACACAAGCTGAAATCTGCTGATTGTAGCACTAAATAGCTTTTTTTTCTTTCTATCTGCTCATCGTACAGACAACTGAGGAAACTTTGTAACACACATAACGGCATATTTGTAGCTAATGTAATTACTGATGTTAACACACACACATACACACGAACACACACATAAAACTTGCTGTAGCTCTGGTATTTTAGGTTCTTATGTAACTCACAGATTTTTACAAAGACTGTAATCTCCAAAAGAAAACAACAAACCAGCCATCTCCTGACGGCTGTGCCAGCTAAATGTAAACATGAACCACATCCTTAATTATCACTAATGAGGTCATTTAACTTCAAACATAACTATTATAAAATTGCCGTATTTTCATTGAGCTATCCCTTTGTTTTTATTTATCAATGAATACATATATGAGGGTCATAAACTGCAAACTATATATTCTTATCACACAGTGTCAACCGTATTTCTGTAACTGTATGTTGTAGCCTCAATATTAACTGTTAAAAATCCGAATTTGAATATTATTATATGTGACACAATTCAACTGAAAATATTTTATTTATTCCATATTTGCTAAATTATTTTTACAGCAGTTAAAATGTTGATGACAAAATAACACTGTTATTATTATTGTTCTTGTTGTTATTACTAGTACTACCGTCAATAATAATAGTAGTAGCGAAAGCAGTGAGAAAAAAAAGTATCAGTAATTATTTATTAACATTGTAACTTTGGTCGCGCCTGACTACCTAAGAACATGACGTCACAGGGAACAGCTTCATCAAGTGAAAGGCTCTGATTGGTGCAAGATGTTCATGAAAACGGACGTGAATGATTAACCCCACGCGCCTACGGTCCATCTGTGTTTATGCACCAACAGAGCTCGCGCGCGTGGGGGGTTAAAGAAACAAATCCGTCTTCGTGTTAACCACTCTAAACTTCCTGCTCGCACGCTGTCTGAATGTCTGTCGGGTTGTTCCGCGGCACGCGACTCCACACAGTCCAATTCAAGCGCGCGAGGACACGCTCCCAGCTCTCTTTCTCTTGCGCGTGGCTCGCGCGCAGGGCAGTGAGAAGCGCAATGATTTAGCAGCTTTTATTTCATTTTTCTCACATTTAGCATCGCAGCGGTGTGATGCTACGTGTCGTTTTTGATCTGTTTTTATGTTTTACTCACTGACGAGGATTCAGCGGCTTTTTGCACTTTTGATGAGCCGTTTTCTTAACCAACTGCATGTTTGCAGTTTTGAATGTCTCGTTTTTTGTATTTTACGCACTGTGTAAGTTTGCACAGGTACCGGTTCCCTGCCGAAGTCCGAGATATTTGGAGCGAGCTGCTTAACTAACCCGGGCCGTGCTAGTGTTAGTGTCCCGGGTTAAAACCGCAGGATGTTGACCATAGTTCTCCTGTCTTGCTTCTGTTTGTGGACATGGGGCGAGCGCTTGGACCACGACAGGTCAGGAATTTGTTTTTCTTTTTATCTGGTTAAGCTTTTTTAAGGTAATTTCTTTGAAAACATGTTTTAAAAACAAATGTAAACAGACGATTCTAAATAATCTTGCTCACAATGATACATTTCAGTTGCCTGGTGCTTTTCAGTGGCAGCAACAGTAACGCACACCTGTGCAAAACACGAGCGTCTCCTTCCTAACAGCTCTGCATGGTCTTGTTTCTAATTAAATGTTGTGGCTCAGAAGCAGTGCTGAAGAAAAGGCAAATAAGTCAAACACTTTAAAGTCTGTGTAATTAAAGAACATTTTAACTAAAAGACAGCAACTAAAACCGTGAATTCATTTCTAAGGGGAGAGACCTGAGAAGAAAGGAAGAAGAAAAACCAGGGTTAAAAAATAACTAGCAAGGAATGATGATGGGAACACTGAGGAGGACATGATGAAGAGGGGAAAGTATGTGGAGGGAGTGGAAAAAAAGCACGCATAGCACCCTCCCCTCCTCTCTGGCTGATATATTTCATGTTCAGACAGGCACCAGGAAACAGGAGATGTCAGTAACACACACACACACACACACACTCTCCAGCCGGTCTCAACTAGTACAGGCGACATAAAAAAGTCGTGGAGCCACAGAGTGTTTCTTTAAAGCCTCAAGTCATATTTCTCCCTCAGATTGTTTCTGTCTTTTCTTGTTGTCCTAACAGTTGATTGGATTTTTGTTCATCCACAAGGTCACATGACCCCGTGCAGGCAGCAACACCCCCCCCCACAACGCCCCAAACCTAACGACATGATATGATCCTCAAACATGCTGTGTGTTCATGTATGTTTGCAGCTGGGCGGACCAGGCCACGCTGTCCCGTGGACTCTGTCGCTATGGAAACAGCGTGGAGTGCTGCTGGGGCTGGAAACAGTTGGACTGGGGGCGATGTGAACGTAAGGACACACATTTATACTTCCTTTCAGTGAAGTCAGTGTAAAATCCTCCCTAACCAACTGATCAGCTAGTTGACTTTCCTTTAAACCTACTTAATGTGACTGCTGACAGCTGTTAAAGACACAGACTGTATATAGAAGACTGCAGTAGACACGGTGATGTGACGAGCAAAACCAGCATGTTGGTTAGGGAAATTTTACATTTGTTTCTATGGGGGACCACAGTCAGACTGGTGATGGAAACCAGTCGACAAATAAACTGGACTATGTTGACTGATGGTTCTTTGTTAAACCAGCAGCTGCTTGGAAGGAAGGAAATCAGCTTTAAGTGTGTTTTTGTCAATCTGTTCAGGGTTTAAACACTGAAGGAACAGCTGCAGAGACCGGAGTGTGTTATTTCATTTAGGACTGAAAACTGATCTGCAGCCAGTCAGCCTGACATATGTTTGTACATGATTCAGTGTATGTTAACACCCTCTGTGTGTGTGTGCAGCTCACTGCCAGCAGGGCTGTAAACATGGAGAGTGTGTGAGACCAGACCAGTGCAAATGTCACCCAGGATACACGGGAAAGGCATGCAACCAAGGTATGTCTTTTTACTCAGCACAGAGTACACCAGGCTCAGACGTACCTATTCAAACTGCACCAACTTCTCTATTTTTATGCATTTGTAATTAAATGGAGGGGTTACATGTAGATATGAGTGATGCACAGATGCTGTGTTGCTGTTAATAAGGAATATCACATTTTTTTAAACTTTTTTTTTTCTTTAACTGGCCGTGCCATACCAAGGCAGAGATAGATACTGTGGTGCTTTGGATCATGGCCTGTTTCTCTCCTCCATCATTCTGATAAAAATGTCTCATCTTACCTTCTTGTTTTTGAATTTAACCAGTGTTTTGCACCTTGTTGTGAACCCTTTGCCTTTAGTCATTCATTCATGTTTGTTTGGTGGTTGCCTTCCAAGGAGTTGATGTCAGTCATCTGGGTAAAAATGGCTGTGATTCCTGAGCACTTTTGTTAAACCCATTTGAATTAAAGCCGGGAGTCTGTACTTCAGTCACATCTTGCTAGTGTGATTTTTGCTAGTGTGTGGCAGTGTACAGAAGAAGAAAGTATAAAAGCTGTGTCTTTGTCCAACAAATTGGACCTAACTGTATGTTAATATTCATGCATGTTAAAACTTAGACTGTGGATCTGCTTCTAAATTAACCTCAGTGCACGAGCAGTGCAGCAGTGAACCTCACAGGTGTGTTTCTAAATTAAGATAAAACTGCCTTTTAATAACCTGACAGAATAGGAGATTGCTCATAAAGTTAGCTCACAAAGTGAGAACTCTTCAGCACATCTGCAGGGAGCTGGTCCAGATGTGGACTCCTGGTTTAACAGAGATCAGACTGCCCATCATGCCTCTGACGAACAAAACAGATGCATTCCTGTCATGTTTGTTTGACCTGCAAGGGCGTGTTTTACCTGAAGACCCCCAAAACACACAAACACACTCTAACTACTGTTTCTAATCTGAGGCCTACTCCACCCACACACACAGTGTTAATGTCCTGATTAGAGGCTTCATTGTGACTCATATCCTGACCATAAAACAGCATCTGGAGACCCCCCCAGAGACACTCTGTCACACAGCGTGTGTGTTTGGACTTCAGTCTTTGAGAGGACACTCACTGAGAGACCTCAAAAAGCCCTTTGAAGCCACGACGACCGTCCTGCTTATGATGGCTTCAGTCCTGAGTTTATCTACACTCAGATGTTTTTCCAACACTTCAGAGTACACCACTCTGTCTTCCTTTTATTTAGATAACTTAACCCTTTAACACACAAAATTGCAAATTACAAAATAATTCTCTTCTTTCAGGAACCATTTCAGTTTTCTCTCGAGCCCAAAATGTGAAGCGCACATGGCAAAATCTATTTGGAGCCGATTTTCCTCTGTGCTGCCACGATAAATCAACTGTCAGCATAAAGCTCGTCTTCTCTCCTTTCCAAAGATGATTCAAGTTTGTCTGTAGCACAAATGGAAATTTAAAGAGCACTTGTAAAATGGCCCTGCTACTGGGCCTGTGGTAATAAAGGGTTAAACCAGGTGTTTACCTGAGGAGTGGGTGATTTGTTCCACCTGGAATGCACTTTTTGTCTCAGAGCAAGAGGTGTTTTCACAAACACACACTTATTTAAAACGCTCAGGGCTTAAGGTTGAAGGTTAATCCCGCAGGCTGACAAGATGAGTGAAAACAGGGAGGAGTTTTATGTTTAATACCCCCTCTGTGTGTGTGAGTTTCAGATCTGAACGAGTGTGGCGTGAAGCCTCGGCCCTGCAAACACCGCTGCATGAACACGCCAGGCAGCTACAAGTGTTACTGTGTGGACGGGTACGCGCTGCAGCCAGACGGCAGCTGCAGGAGTGAGTTACTCATCGACCGTTCAATTCCCTTTCACAGACGTATTTATGCACGTGTTCAGTGTGAGCTACAAGCTAAAACACAGTGCAGTCACCAGCTTTATGAGGTCTACTTGTTTTTCTTGTGCAGAGTGTTTTATGAGTTGTCTCTTAATAAAGACAAACGTTATAATCCTTTTTGTCCTGTTTATTTTTCTCTGTGAGTCATACTTTGATTTTTTTCGGTGTCTGTTCACTTGCAGATGCCCAAACCTGTTACCATGCCAACTGTCAGTATGGCTGTGAGATGATCAAAGGGGCAGTGCGATGCACCTGTCCATCGCCAGGGTTACGCCTGGGTCCAGACAGACGCACCTGCATCGGTAAGTTAGCTTGCTTTTTTAAATTCCTGGATGAAAAAGTGCAGGATCATCTTTCGTCCTCCACCTTTTTCTTTCTGTTTAGACATCGACGAGTGTCTCTTGGGTGGAGGCGTGTGTCCTCGTCACAGAAAGTGTGTGAACACTTTTGGGAGCTTCATTTGTAAATGTCACCTGGGCTTCAGACTCGTGTACATCAACGGGCGGTACACCTGTATTGGTGAGGCTAAAACCCTGGAGATTAAAGTAAAATAAAATAAAATATGATTTTACAGAGCTTTCATTTCTTCTTATACATAAATATGTCTTAACTATTCACAAAACTCCCTTCTAAGTCACTGTAGCTGTACATAGACTGTATATAAAAGATGAATAAAGCCACAGTGAAGTCAGAAGCCTCCTCTTTATCATTTTAGCCACTGCCCTGCTGTTTTAATTAATTAATTAATTAATTAATTTTTTGGGGGGAACTGACCATATTTGGACAAGAAGGTGAAGTTTTAACTTATCAGTCAATGCTAGCGTATGTGGTTTGCAAGCAGCATCACAAGACTGTATGGGTGCATCACACCTATCTAACTATCTAACCCATAGTTAGATAGGTTGACTGCAATTAACTTCACAGCAGCTGTATTAGCATTCAGACAATTACATGTAAAATGTTCCGATATGCTAACAGCATAATATCACAAACATGCCACAGGTCCAGTTCAGGGGCTCTAGTTATCTGAGGTGGAGCCTAGCAGACAGCTAACAGCTACATCTGCCTGTTTCGAATGATCTATAAAGACCAAAATGGTTTTTGGTTTTTGTAGCAGGCTGTAAACATGTTTAGTTTGCTGTGAAGTTGGACAGTTTAACATCTGAGTCTGTGGGGACTGACTGAGTTTGGGGGGGCCCTCAAGTGGACATTAGAGGGACTGCAGTCTATCAATTCCATGCTGGCTTTATTTTTTAGTTCTGGAGGTTGCTGCTTGTTTTAATGGAATATTTTATCTGCTGTTTTAGCCATAAAAATATGCTTTGTTAGCTGAATACATTTTTTCAGACTGATTTCTGGTGTTGTAAATAACTTATTCTTCAGATTTAATCCGAATGAAGTTTAATTTGTTAGAAGTTAAAAGAAAAAAGAAAAGAAGGCGCTTCTTCATCGTTTCTCTCTTTGTTACCAGATAAGGACACTCGTCCGTTCTGCTCTCTGAATCCATCGTCTCCAAAGTGCAGGTGTAAAGACGGCAGCTGCAAAGGTAAAAACAGCTCTTTGTCATAAACACCTGTCCGTCTCTTAAAAGGTTAGGTTAGGGTTTATTCTTTAGACTTTTCTTGTTGTTTCAAATAAAAAGAGAAATCTGTCGAGTACATCTGAAGTTGTATGCTGCATTTCACACAATCATATAATCAGCACGGTAAAATAAAATGATGGAAAAAAGTTTAGATCTGTTGATTCAGTAGTTTCTTAGACCTTCCTTCAGTCTCTGTCTTCTGACTCTTTTATTGCTACTCAGGACAGATGAGAGGCAGGTGTTGGTGAACTGCAGGCACCAGTCAGACACATTTCAGTGATAAAATCGGCTTCAAAGTCTGAGCTGAACTTCAGCTTCGCTTCTGTAAATTTCCCCACCAAAAACACAAAACTTTTAAAAAGGTGTTGAGCATATAATTAGCTCCACTTTGGGCTGAAACAACATAACTGGCTTTGTCATATCTTCACACACTGCTTCTGGTTTGGATTTAAATAAATAATGACACAGTGCAATATGTCATGGGAATTTTTTCCTTTGAGGTTGGATTTCATAATCTTTTACAGTATTATGTTTTAATTAGTGCTGTCAAAACTAACGCGTTAACGCAAATTAATCCGCCATCACGGTCAACGCGATTAAAATTTTTAACGTAATTAACGCATCTGGAGCACAGAATGACTCAAAATCCCTGAAATGTTTCAGTCAACACATTTCGCGCAGTTTGTCCAAGTAGAGTTACCTTTGCACATTTGCAAATAGGCAGTTGATCTGGTATTAACGGGCAGTTGAACCAATCAACTCAATATGGAAGATGATAAACGCACATTTCTCAATGGGAAATTTGAGTATTAAAAAATAACAAGATGGAACAGTCGACTGACATAAAGTATTATGCACATTGTGCAAGAAGGAATTTTCTTTTCACCGAAGCACTTGCAGCTTAAAATATCACATTGACGCGAAGCATACATTAGTCTGGGATGCTGCTAGGACTTTGGCTAATGCGTCACCCAGCTTGCGACAAACCACTCATGGAGCATCGGGGACTCAGTAAGTCTACCTCGGACATATTGACTGACACAATTGCCAAGTGGATTGCAACAAACTGCAGACCTATTAATATCAATGAGAACATGCTCTTTACATAGCTTTGGTTCCTCGTCTCAAGGACTTGAAGTGTCTCCCCAAGAGTGACAGAGAGAGAGAGTGGATAAATGTTTACAGAGTTTTTTGTTAACATGAACGTTCAAGCTGTTCAATAAACATGTTAAGTGCGTTTATCTTCCCCTTTTCTTGAGTCTGTTTGCTCATGCAAAATGAAATGCGATTAATATAGAATAAAAATGAATGATATTTAATTGTGGCTAATCAAAATTAATCCACAGTAACCCTGTGATGAATCTGATTCAATATTTTAGTTGTTTGACAACAGTAATATATATTATATATTAGTGTATACTTACCTATAGGTTTTTCTCTGAGGCAGCAGTAAAGTTCACTTTCTTTGTTTTACTCACAGCCATCCCCAAAGTGACGGTAGAACCGCAGAGACCAAGAACTACAACTCCCATGACCTCCACCATCATCACTACCGCTACATCTCCTCCGACCACCACAACAAGCCGGCCCACCACTACTCCCATCCCAACAACCCCCCTGTCTACATCCACTGATGTTATGACCACCACTCCAACACCTACAACTGATACCACTGCTACACCAGTTACTGCCACTACTGTGACAACAACACTGGCTGCTACTACTACTACTACTACTACAACTGAAATGGATACAACAACTCCCACAACGCCTCCTCCGTCCACCACTTCTGCTATTACTACTCCTAGTACAACAAAATATGTTACTACCATCACTGCAAGTTCAACTTCACCCACCACTCTGCTAACTACAACCCAGACGACACCTTCTTCTCCTCCTCCTCCAACAACAACAATCACTACAGTGTTGCCGACCACCTCGCTGCAAACCACCACGGTGAACAACAAGATCAACAAAGACGTGACACAAAAGCAGCGAGGAGACGTGCACAGTAAGGACACACAAACACAGCACACATCCACGGACCTGCTGAGTATGAGCTCGCCCAATCACACTGTTGCTAGCTTAATTAATTGGGAAGAAGTCGCTCTTGTTGCTGTGTGTTTCATTATGGCCAGGTACAAAGTTAATGTTATAAAATGTTTGCTGTGAAATGTTAGCTTCATGTATCAAATACTTTTGTAGATTGTTTTTAAGCCAGTTCATCAACTTTCAGGACATTTTTTCAAACACTGAAATCATCAGTTTCTCAAAAACTATTAAAGATTAAAATCTGAACTTTTCACTCACCCCAACGCAAAAGTGACTCAGTGTCTGTAATTTCGGAGAGATGCATAAAAAAAGGTCTGAATATTGACCAGTAAAAATAGAAAAAGAAAAAATAAAGTCCAACACTCGTGTGAATTCTAATATTAAGGCAGAAAGAAAAAGAAAACACGTTGAATTAATTGGTGTGTTGATGAATTTCACAGTAATATCAATTGAAACACTTAGAATACTTTTTAACATGAAATACTTGATTACAAAAATAAAGAAATTTCTATTTTCGTTTGACTTTAATGCTCGATTGAGCATTGGGCGATCGTGGAGTTGGGAGTTCGCCTTGTAATCGGAAGGTTGCCGGTTCGAGCCCCGGCTCGGACAGTTTCAGTCGTTGTGTCCTTGGGCAAGACACTTCACCCGTTGCCTACTGGTGGTGGTCAGAGGGCCCGGTGGCGCCAGTGTCCGGCAGCCTCGCCTCTGTCAGTGCGCCCCAGGGTGGCTGTGGCTACAATGTAGCTTGCCATCACCAGTGTGTGAATGGGTGGATGACTGGATGTAGTGTAAAGTGCTATACAAATACAGGCCATTTACCATTTGAGAAAATGTAACAAAATAAAAAATATAAAAAACAGTCAAAAACAAAAGAAGGTCACGTAGAACAGCGGTCCCCAACCCCCGGGCCTCCGACCGGTACCGGTCCGTGAGTGGTTTGGTACCAGGCCGCGAGAGTTGAGGCTCAGGTGTGAAATGTATGGTTTTCAGGGTTTTTATCGGTTTTCAGCGTTATTTTGTTATCGTTTTTATCATTAACTCGGTTTTCCTGGGTCTTTTCACGTGTGTTATGAATAAATCTTCTTTTTTTTGGTACCGGTACTAGTTTTATTTTGTTGTATTTATCCGCGACACCTTAAAGGCCGGTCCGTGAAAATATTGTCGGGCATAAACCGGTCCGTGAGGCAAAAAAGGTTGGGGACCGCTGACGTAGAAGATACGATAGCGTTGAAGCTAACCTTCATGTTTTAGTGTGTTTGGTCTACTTAAAGTTTTATAAAGCTTCACACTGGCAGTTAGAGCTTCAGCAGCTCCACCCAGACCATGGTGGATGTGAAGCCTCCTCTCAAAACGCAAAAATTAGCTACCTAATATGAGAAACAAAAAAGTTAAATTAAGAAGATCCAGACTATAATCAAGGGAAATAATCTGGCAGTAAGATAATTACACCTGGTAAGATTTCTTAAAAGAAGAAAAAAATTTTTTAAACATGTGAGAAATATCTTAAAAGAAGTGTTGAAACACTCATTCCCCAAAAATTCAAAACTAGCCTGTCAATGCTTCTTTCTCATTTTGAGAGAAAATATCTTGAAAAAAGATGATTCTTCTAAGACAGACGGTGAAGTCGAACCCAGGATGGTGTTGCTGTGAGGCAGTAGTGCTAATCACTGCTCCAGTATTCTTACCTGTGAGTTAAAGTTTGAACAAAAAAAGTCTACGTTTGTAAATCATTACTGGGAGGTCTTGAAGCAAGATTTTTATCTCATTATGTTGTTACTAAGCCAAAATAATTCAAAGAAGTGAATTAGTTTGACGTCTTCCAGTGAAAAATTCATGAAAATAAACAAAAATGAAACCCGTTTTTGCATGCTAATCTAGACATTTAAAAATTTTTTAGGATATGTAACAAAGTAAAAACTGCAAACTTTGGACTTCAGTCTGGTTTTCACATGCTTGTATACAAAGCCTGTGTGTCAGTTGAAAAGGAGTAACATTGATTTTTCTCCTTTAAAAATTTCAGTAATTAGTTAATATATGTGCTGGTGTGTTTGTTTTTGTTGGTTTATAGACTGAATGTCTTTGATGGGCGGTTAGAAGCATTTTAAATACTGAATATCAGCATGAACCAAATAATACATTTAGGATAAACTGATTGTTTACTTATTTGTGTGTGTGCGCTGCAGTCCCTCGACATCCCGGTCACAACCACGTGTGGGAGTTTGACATCGAGCTGGGAAACATCGCAGAAGATGCCAGAGACGATCCTGGTAAGCACCGGTTACACTGCGTGATAAAGGAGGTTAATATTCATATTTTTAAAAAAGCAGACACATCTCATTTCCCTGTTTAAAAGAGGAGATTACAGGGTCATATCAAATTTCCCCCAGCTGGTGACTTTAGTAGCGTTCCTGTTTCCCTTCTTTGATCGTAGAGGTCGGGGAGCTCCGTTGCAGCTTCAATCACAGACTCTGTGACTGGATGTCTGACAGTGAGGGAGATCTACACTGGGAGACGGTTCACAGTCCTGCAGGTAACACACACATACACACACACACACATACACATGTTTTCATGTCATAGTAAGGATGTCTGATTGACATGATGCGTTCCCAGTGAAAAGTAGAATTAGTTTCAATTCAGTTTCTGCTCTGATGATCGTATGTGTCTCAGGTGGGTGGTACCTATCTGTCCCCGAGCTGAAGGCGGGACAGACAAGCATCCGTGGTGCTCGACTGGCCATCCAGGTAGTCCCTTCCTGGAGCCATGGTGACCTGTGTCTCTCCTTCTCCCATTGGTTGACGGGGCATCACGTGGGCGTGCTGCAGCTGTTCGTCAGGAAAAAGGGCCGAGACCAAAGGTACTCGAGTCAAGTGCCACGACTGTTAACTCCTGCTGGAGTCGCCTCAGTAACACTTTTTGCTGCTGCAGGTATGGCCCCGCCCTCTGGAGTAGGACAGGTGGGCACGGTTGGAGACACACGCATGTTAACTTGACAACACAATCTCTGGACAGGGTGAGGCAGACGCACATGACCCAAAGTTGTTGCTGAGCTGAGTTTGTGAAGCTGATGATGATGGGTGTGTGTGTGTGTGTGCAGGTGCTGCTGAAGGCCGAGCGGAGGATTGGACGAAGAGGACAGATCGCTGTTGACGATGTCACTTTGAGACGGGGGCCGTGTCGATGACATCAAATATAGACCTTTAGGTCACATGATTTAAAGGACAAATGTTGCTGCAATCCCAGCATCAGGATTTCTGTCCCATCAGAGGAAGAGGAAGTTATGTGGGTTTGTGGTGAAGCCACAGCAGCAGTGCTTCAGTTTAAATTTTGGCGGATTGATGTGTTTGTGCTGCGTGACAGTAGAAGTTCCTGTTTATGAGCCGGACTGAAGATTGTCGGCAGGTTTGGAAACACTCAGAATTCATTTTGGAAAGGTTTCAGATTTACTGTAACTGTTTACTTTATATGTTAATGAGTGCAAAGATTTATTATCATTTATTATCATTTATAATCAATGTAATAAAAGTAACATATGTTTACAAAGTTTTACAATTTCACAACCCCTCTTAGTTTTTTCTGGTCAGTGGCTGTGTTTATTAGTGGCTTTTAAAAAAAATTATAGCTGATAGCATAAACCAAACAGTAAGTTTGTGGTTGACCAGTGAATGTGTCATAAGGAGAAAGCTTCTTCAGAAGTCAGGAACAGTCCACATACAGATGACAGACTTTTTTTCATTCAGAGGTTAAAGCCCCACCCAGGTAATCCTACAGATTGGTTGCCAGGCATTAGCAACCAGTGGTTGTGTGTTCCCAACTGTGTATATACCCCAGCTGTTTGGTAGCAGATCCCCACGGTTGCTTGCAGTTTGTCTGTTCACAACTTCCAGCAACCACTCATCAACCGTGCACATTTTCCCATAGCAACCGGCTGTTGCTGAGGGGTTGTCGCCCAGTCTCTGGACCTGTGTCAGTGAGTTTAATCTGAACCGATCACCTATGGAAATGTTTCTTAAGGTCTCTGGTTATGTATTTTTTTCATTGCTGCAGGGAAATTTAAACTAAATGTAGACAAACTGTTTGCTTCAACATGTTGATGAGCATTTAAAAAAATAAAATAAAAAGAGATAACTTGTTCAGGCATTCAGGTTTTTAATAAAACACTGATTTGTACAAGAATTTCGATTCATAGAAATACTGCAGTGAGAGTGTAATAAATATTTAGGTCCATATTTTTTTTATTTCACTGTAATGCTGTAATAAACTTTATCGATCATATAAATCATGAGTGAGAAATCATTCTAAATCTTCTGTGTTGGGAGACAGATGTAATTTCACATGCAGGAAGAGAGGAAGAGGGGGGCAGAGATTTGCCTGGTGAGCATCTGCTTCAGAGGGCGCACACAAAGAGATGGGCGGAGCAGCCAGAAAGCTGATTGCTACTTTCCTGTTAGATCAGCAGATCTATTGGTTTATAGACACGTGACTGTGGAGAGTGAAACCTGTCATTAATCTCTGAGTCTATATGTTTAAAGACGGTAACACCGCAATTACCAAAGTAAACCAACTCCACTCTACAGCCAAGCTGCGTCATATTGTCTGTCAGAACAACAACATGAAAGTCATTACACTGAATCTATATATGCATTAAGTTAGAGAGTCTCTTTTCACAGATCCATGCATTTAACTCGGCAGTTTTCAGGGAAATGTGCTGTTTCACTGCAAAATGTCCTGCAAGCCAGTTTATCAGTACATCTTCTTCACCGTTATCTAACAATAAAAATAAAGTATTGTTTAAAATAGTAAATCAAGAAGGCTTAGAGTTACATCTGATGCCAGATACAATAGTTAACTGCAGTGGAGTCACGTGTAGGATGGATGCAATTAGGCAGTGGAGAAAGCTTTATGGGTCAAAATACTGAAATACAAGAAGAGAGATTGTTCTCACTTTGGTACAATATGTATATCTATATTTAGATTTCACTGGACAAGCACTGTTTGAGTGCTTGCCCTCACAGAACACCACTGAGTTGAAGCTATATGTTTTATCTCATCTCTTTCTCTATTTCTAATATGGATTGTTGCTTATTGTCTTGTAATCTCTCTTCATATATGAAAGAGACTTATTGTGGTTTAATATTTCAACTCTGGTTTAGAGTTATGCTGAGTACAAAGTACTTATTGGTAGCCCACAAAATGTTACTCAACAGAAGAAAAAACAGGTCATTGCCTTTTTCTTTCTGATTTAACAGGTGTTAAATAGATGAAGCCTGCATAAACATGCACTGTTCTCAGTGTATATAGAGCCCCGTGTCATTCAGAGAACCACTGTAGTTAATGGAGTTCGGGCTAAATAGTTTCTTAGTGAGACAGTGGAAATAACAAAAAATACTTGAAGCTTCGTTTTTACCCTGACCTTTTATTTTATTTTTGGTCTTTCATGCAAACAGTAAGACAGAATAAGAAAAAAGAACACAGCAATAAGTCTTGAATGATCACTTGAAGGCAAAATTCAAAACTCAACCCATACATAATCAAATTAAAACAAAAGCAGCTAGAAAACAAGGAGTAAGATGATAAATGATACTACACTCCTTTTAATGACTCACCCTGGTAAAGAATCAATTTCCATTTATCTATATGTGACTTTATGGCCCCAAACTATTTGTTTCTCAAACTCTCCTCTCGTCATTTCATTTCGTTTTCCTCTCAAATGGATACTTTCACATCTTTATGAGTAAAACATCTTCACCTAAAACAACTTGAGAAGAAAGAATGCTACTATATTTCTTGTGAGACCTGTTACCAAAGATGTGTTTATATTCAGAAGGGCACAAGTCCAACAAGTCGTTAGTCTCAATTCTAATCCAACATTTGACACCCTACTGGTCCCCAGAGGTTGTAGAATGCAACCAGCTTTGCTTGGAGACATTTGAGGAATATATCAATTTGTTCAAATGAATAAAAAAAACCTGACACACTTCCCTTCACCAAGTTAATAATAAAATATAGTAAATTCTCTGATGGCTGCATCAGAGAGCAACTTCGGGTTAGTATTTTGACTGGAGCAGCCAGGGTTCAAACAAACAACCTTCTGGTTAGTAGATGACCTCCTCTATCTCGTCAGCTACTGCCACCCATAAGGAACAGAATCATTATCTCTCTGTTTGGTCCTGTCCTTACAATACTTCCAACAAAACTGCTGCCTTTTCCAGCTGTGCAGTGATCACAACACCATAGCAGCCAGAACAGAGCTCGATCTTTCATACAACCAGCATCCGGATCATCATCAAAAGTCAGGGATCATCATGGAGGTCGGCAGCCTGTCAGTCAGTCCGAGTCACCATGGAAACCACCTGAGAAGATGAACGACACTGAATGCTGGAAAATCTTCCTGTTTTTGGTGTCATACCAAATTTTATCTATCATTCTCCTCCCACGTCTTCCTCTTATCTGCTCATCATCAGTATTTGAGATGGACCTTCACCCTGATCCTGGACTGTCAGGCTACAGACGACCAACAAGGATATTTCACTCACTCAGATCAAACTCATAGGATGGAAAGTTTATAGACTTTTAGTGGAAATAATAAAGACATTAGATTTGCTTTAACTTAATGCAAGAACCTGAAATCATAGTTCAGCTGGAATCAGTATTATTTCTGTAGTTTTTCTTTCACCCTCCATCAGTGAGGTTTGACATGTTTCTATTAAATTGAGGCTTTTCTTTGACTGAATCATTGTGCTAATAAATAGCACTAACTATGAGCACAGGTCTCAGAATGATATCATCTAAAACAGCAAACTGTCTCTCACCTAATGAGTCCAGGCCATGCTGATGAAGGCTTCACCTTCATATTTGGACCTGGCATATCTGCGTCTGTGAGCAGGACATGTCTAAAGACAAAGAGAGACAAAGTCCAGACTTTAGAAGATCAACACAGATCCTTTCATTCAGGACTGAATCTGCTGAGAACATTTGAGCTTTTGTGTCAGAATAGAAACAAGAATAAGTGAAAATAATCTGTTTAATGATCGTAACAGAAGAGAGATACATTTGATTGTGTGTGTGATGTGTTTGGTAACAAAGCTGTACCGGGACACAGTTGTTCTGTTTGGGACACAGGTGGAGTTTGCAGTGCAGGTAGACTTCACCAGAGCTCTCAGTAAACTGGAACATGTTGAAGGAGAAGTAGTTGGCGGTTCCCAGTCCGTTTTCCTCCACCTGCACAGTCTGGTCAGCAGGGTTGGCACAGCTGCTCACAGACAGGAAAACACACTTTGTTCAGGAGTCCATGAGAGAGATCAAAACCACATGACTCTCTGAGTCTGTCTCACCCGTTTATGATCAGGTCGTATCTCGGAGTGCTGTCGGGTGATGGCTGGTCAGTGGCCCAGCAGGAGTCGGTCACCATGACAACCATGTCTCCATCCAGCCCGTCAGTCTTCAGCTCCACCCAGATCTTCTGGTTCAGCTGCACTTCAGTGTTGGACTCCACAGCTTGTTTCCGGCCGGCGTCGGTGAAGCTCTGCATGGTCAGAGTGTAATCCCAAACTCCAGTCACACAATCAGATGTTACTACTGACATTTAACATCTGACAATTCAGTTCAATTCATTAATCCCAAAGTGCACTGATCCAGTTTCCTTCAATTAGAAAAAGTGAAAGTAAATCATGCTCTGTTTGCTTTATTTCCACACACACATGCAGTCACGTTAACTTTATTTTCAGTCTCTTTACAGTGATTTTAATCTGAGATGATTTGAAGATGATGGACCTCTAACTCAGACATATGAAGGTAACAAAGTGTCTTTGAATTTTCAGTCGAATGTTTATGACATGACGTTTATGAAGTCACTTTATTTTAACCCTTTAAGACCTACAATAGAACCAAATCCACCAGAGCTTATCTTTATTTTTTTACATGCTGTAGTGCCGTTTTGGGAGCATTTCAAGTTGCTATACATCAATACAACTGTTATAGCCCAAATTTTAATAATATGTATGCATTAAGTCCATAGTAACTATATAAATTGCAAATAGTGCAATATTCTACAAAAAAAAAATCAAAATCTTTTTTTAACACATATTTCTAGTTAGAGAAATTTCACAGGTTTATCCCTCAAAACTGTAAATATAAAAAGGTTTCACAAAACAGTTTCCAACCACCGGAAATTTCTGTTGAGTGTCTTCATAGTTTTATTTTTGAGATACACTAATTTTTATATACAGCAGGAAAAAACGAAAATAAATATTCTAATATAAATTTGCAAATAAAACCAGCATGTGCATCAAAATAAACTATGTCCAGCAGTGCAACTTGTGTTCTAAGCATCCCAGAAACTATTCAGAAAAGTATAAAGTCAAACATGACTTTTAAAAACACGAGAGTAGGCCTATAAAACCTTATAGGAAAAAAAAAACACCCCTACATTTTCCACTAAAAGGACATCACTTTCGGTTTCGGGCAGGTAATGGCGGACATACAATTGTTCGCGCTGACATCTATTCCAACGTAGGAAGTGTTACGAACAGCTGATCGGATCGGCAAGACGTGTTTCTGGAATATTATGTTTTTGTTGTTGCAAGTGGTTTTTATGCAATTTTTGCAAAGCTGTATTTGGAAGGAAACCATGACCCAGGACAAGCTGATGGCATAAGATGTAAGTACAACTCCTCCGGTTTCATATGCAAAAAAAATTGCACTAGCTACAGGGATTTAAAAATAGTTAGCGTTCAGACCGGTATAAACTTCACAGATCATCAACATGATGAGAAGCCAGAGAGGTCAGAGGTCAAGCTGAACCCACAGAAAGATCCCAAACTGGAGCAGAGAAGGAGAAGCTCAGCAGATGCTGGAAGATGTTTGGCTGCTTGTAGAAGGTAAAGAGGAGGAGATGAAACCCACCGTGACCACCGTCCCACAGCTGTTGCTGCTGTTGAAGCTGAAGGTCACCATGTGGGTGAGCTCGTCCACCTGACCCCTGCAGGTCGGGTCCTTGAGGTGTAAGGCAGAGTAGTCGATGCCTTTGTCCTCCAGGAGACAACCGACCAGAGTGACTGAAGCAGAGTTCTGCATGCAGACTGTTGGATCACCTGAACGTCACAATATCAGTCAGAAAAATCACTGTTAGAAGTTTTCCTCCATTATTCAGCCCTGTTGTCATGATGATGTCACAGCTGTTGTACCCAAAGAGTTGTTTGCTTGGTACTTGGAGGCAAAAATGGCCCGACAGAAGCAGCGAGTGTCACCATCGACCGTCTTCTCACCACAGAACTCGTGATCGCTGCAGGTCCTGTCCTGACAGAAGGCCTCAGAGGCTACAGAGGAACACACTGATGTATTATCCTGAAAACATGTGAGCTCTAAAAATCCACTGTTCAGGTCTTTAACAAAGGAGAGCTTATTAAGGTCTTATTAAGGTCTTATTAATGTCTTATTAAGGTCTTATTAAGGTCTTACAGCAGCCGGTCTTTGATGTCCAGCCATCCAGAGTGTGGTTGTGTAGACTGCAGGCTCTGGCGTAGGCCTTCAGGAACTGACAGTCGAGTCCGTCCACTGCAGGATATTTACACAAAGTGTCGGTGCAGGCGGTTATGTAGGGCTCTGGGTCAATGTCACTGTTACAGGAGGAGAAGGGCGCCTCCTTCAGGAGATTACAGCTGTACCACAGATGGAAAAACATAAAATAAAGAACCAAGTGATCATGTGTGATAAGGTGTTTTTATCTTTCATCTGTGCTTGAGTCACATGACCAAAGTATAACACAAACAGATGCTTCCTGCTGTGTGGATCTGCTCACCGTTCAGTCACACTGTTGCAGTTGATCGTGCTGTCAGCAGGCTCACTGTACTGCATCTCACAGCTACAGGGCGACAAACAACAAAGTTCAGCTTCATTCATACAAACAAAGAATATCTGCAACATCAGCAGCAGCAGTCAGAGGGACTGTGAGCTTGTGATGAGGTCTTACCTGGTGGAGCTGTACTCAGAGAGTCTCAGGTCACTCAGAGACCTGCTGGAGTTTCCACACAGACCCTCCACAGATGAACCAGAAGGTCCTGCACAGGATCAGGACAGAATGAGTCAGATCAGCATCAATATTCAAACTGGACGAACACAGCAGGTCAATAAATAACAGCACAGTTTACAGTTCATGTTACATGAATTAAACTTTATCTTCTGTACCTTCTAAGTGGATCTGTGCGGTGTCACCATCAAAGAAGACAGAGATGGTGAGGTTGGAGAGCGACAGCTTGGCAGTGACTCCAGTTTGGTCCTTAGAGAGCTGCACACCATGAACCAGCTGAGATGAGCTGCTGAGGGTCAGCGTGGAGTCGTCCAGCTGCATCACAGCAGAGACAAAGTGGAGGAAACACTGAGTGAAACATGTCAAACACACAAACAGGCTGATTTCACAGCAACAACCACTGAGTTCAGCAGCTCTGAAAGAACTGCTTCTAACAGCCCTGAGAAGAAAGATGAGAGGAGACACAGCAGAGGATGAGGGAGGACTTTGGATCAGACTCCACTCTGACACATGAACTGTGGCTGTAGGTCGCTTACCTGAACTCTCCCACCTTGTTCCAGGTGAATGTCATGCCCGTCCACAAGCAGCGTCACACTGCCCAAAAAACTCACATCTTTACGACGCTGGTCCTCAAAGTTCCCCTGAACCTGGAAGTCTTGGAGTGACGGAGTCGAGAACAGAGAGTACGCACAGCGATCCTGGATGGAGTTAATCTGGCTGTGGACGTCAATGATAGTGGGGCCGGTCACAGTGCAGACAGAGTTCACCATGCTGGGCATCACAGGAGTATAATTTTCTTAAAAAGAAACATGACAGGACAGCGTAGTATCAGTGGGAGAAGTCTTCTAAATATTTTGCTGAGGAAGATGATTAAACCCAAAGATGAGTCTGAATAATAAAGAATGCATACTAAATACACTAAGTTCAATAGAAAACTGCATCCCTCTTTTTGTTTGTCTGGAAAGATTGGAATATACTATTAAGTAGTGGTGCAACAGCATGCATCAAAAATCTCACAGTTCGGATCATATCACGGTTTTAAGTCACGGATCAGATCAATTTTCGGATCAGCAAAAAAAGAAAAAAAGGACAAAATTTTAACATTTACTTATTAACTTATTTAAGTATGTTTTGCCTATTAAAATATTCAACTCAAGACTCATTCCACGCAATTATATAAAAACAAATTAAGGTGCAATATAGGGCAGTACAGGGCTTTGTATCTACCACTCCGCTGTGATATAATGAGCGGTTACGTAGCTTTCCGTTGCCCTGGAGGTCCACCCATTTGTAGTTAGAGCAACAGAAGATGCCTGGGACAGTTCAGCCATAACTTTAAACTTTTCCTGCTCATACATGCCTGGGTACGATCTTGTCACTGAAGTGGACGCACAACGGGATATCATAGCGTGGCTCAAGCATGTTCATCATAGTTTAAACCCCTTGTTTTGCACAAGGGAATATGGACTCCCGTCTGCAGCTAAACACCCCAGTAGCTTTTGTGATAGCTTTAGCCCGGTTAGATTGGGCAGCAAACGGCTGCTTAAATGCCGCAAACTCCTCTGCCCCTCCACTTGGACCGCTAGCGCTGACCATAACTACCGCTTGACAGACTGACCACGTGCACCATACACAGGTTTCTGTCCAAAATGCTGTTTTTCAATGAAAATAGGGAACATTCAACTGCTGAAAAAGAAGAATGAATGAAGACCTTGATGGTTTTGTCTATGAAATCGGAAGGTCTCCTCTTTCTTTTGATCTATTCTCTGTTTTCATATTCATAACACAAAGTATTTTAGAGTCTTAAAAGATTAGTGATTGAGAATAACAGTCTCCCAGAAAGCTGATTCAGTTCATCTATTCATCACGCTATGTCCATAATCAGCTGGATGATGGAGCATGAATCAAGACACAGCAACAATAGTACTGCTCTGGTGCCTAAACCAGTTTTCTTATAAACAAATTATTGCATCAACAAGATGAAAAAGCTGAATTTGTTACAGTGTAATCAAATTTACAGTATAACAATACCTGTGCAGTATGCGAAGTAGCAGCCAGGAGGACTCTCAAGTTTGTAGACATAGTAGCCTCCATAGCAGAGTTTGACTTGGATTGTGTGTGGTGGAGTCCAACAGCAGTAGCCATGCCAGCTGCTGCACACATTCCGAGTTACAATTTCACCGGGCTGTGTGGGATGAGCTTCTGTTATCCACATAGCAGCATGGGTTCCACACCCGAATGCCTCTGTACACCTCTCGGGAATACGAGCATTGGAATTCCCCAGAAACAGGCACAACAGTGTAGGACTGGATTATTTATGTTATTCGTTGAACGCCACTCATCATTCAGTACAGTGTAGCTGTTACAGGGGTCAACACTTTGGGAATCGGCTGAAAGAAAAATAAGAAAAGCAAACACTTTTCACTACAAGAAAGAGTCACTCACATTCATACAGCACTTTATTCCATCACTTTTCTATCACACACAAAGTCACACTGATTTGAGGGCAGTTTGGGGTTCAGTATCTTGCTCAAGGAAAGCTCAAAATGTGGACTGAAAAAGCCAGGGATGGAATATGAGGACCTTGAAATATTATGTCTGTCTAATCCTGTTCTGTCCCACAGATCTTTAATTAAAATGTGTCTAGTTTCCAAATTGATATCACAATTACAATTAAGATGTGTTAATGTTTAATTGAGTTTAATTTTTTTCATCATTCCTCATTTGTAGCCTCTTCGGCCACATTCAAAAGGGCTGCCAGTTGTGTGAGCTTACCTGCTGTCTGCAAGCTGAGAATAGACAGGATGAGCAGGGGGCGGAGCATGTTGAGGCCAATCAGCTAACTGAAAGAAATCCACACAACTGGATTTATATGATTGGACAGAAAGTCAGTCACATTCTGCTCAGTCTGTTGACGTCATCAACTGTTGGCATTCATGCTAAATACTGTATATCATGCAAAGAGAAAATACCACCACACCCAGTGTTTGAATAAAAAACAGAGTGTAACAAGGCTGTCCTGGTGATCTTTCAATCATCTGTAAAATGGTATTTCTCACACTGGCATTTGACAGATTTGCTCGCTGAACTGAACCCCCCCCCAACCCAGTATCATGGCAAAAAGCCTGTCCACTGTGTCCAGTTCATGCTTTGCCTCTCCAAAGCATCAAATGGACACAGATGCAGAAGTTACATTACCAGCAGGGGAGATAATACATTTTTATAGCCAAGATGTCAGTACTGAGCAAGAAAGGTATGAAGTACATTCTAGGGTCGGCAGCTAATATATAGGTAGTAATAAATATGTTAATAATGTCTATTTAAATGCTTTCACATGATTATTTTAATTTTGGCCTGAAATAAAATATCTCCCTCTGCTGGTACTGCAGCTTTCTGCAACTTACTGTAACATTTTCCATGCGTATACATTTCAGCTTTGTAGAGGCAAAGAATTAAATGAACATGGTGTACCGGTGTGTCCATTACAAGTTTTGCCATGATACTGGCTTGACTTTTGATGAGTGCACTTTTTGCCTCTTGCATAATGAACTGTGTGTGTCTGTGTGAAACAATCCCGCTGTGAATGAATCACATTGAATTCTGCTGAAAACAAAACACAAAAGTCATTCATTTCTTTTTAGGAAAAACATCTTTTTGTTACTGTGATTCAAAATAAACTATTTCACTACAACGAAAATTTGGTTGAGGCAACAGTGTAGTAGATGCTTTTGTATTGAGGTGTTGTGCAGATGAACTGTGTGGCATCCTAGGTTATCTGTTCAACCTGAGCCTGTCACTGGGGAAAGTACCACAGCTGTGGAAGACATCCTGTGTGGTACCGGTACCAAAGACCTCCCATCCCAAGGACCTCAGCAGCTACAGGCTGGTAGCCCTGACATCGCATCTGATGAAGACCCTCGAGAGGTTGGTTCTAAACCATCTGCGCCCCCTGGTGAGGTCTTCATTGGATCCGCTGCAGTTTGCTTACCAGGCTGGCATTGGGGTGGAGGACGCCATCATCTACCTCCTGCACCGAGCTCTGACTCACTTGGAGAAGCCTGGAAGCACTGTGAGGATCATGTTCTTTGATTTCTCCAGTGCTTTTAACACCATCCAGCCACGACTTCTGAGAGACAAGCTGGAGCTATCGGGAGTGGACCACCACATGTCCCAGTGGATACTGGACTACCTCACAGAACGTCCACAGTATGTGAGGTCACAGGCCTTGTCTCTGATACGCTGGTCTGCAGTACGGGGGCCCCACAGGGAACTGTGCTGGCACCGTTCCTCTTCACCCTCTACACTGCAGACTTCTCCATCAACTCCCCACGCTGCCACCTACAGAAGTTCTCTGACGACTCTGCCATAGTCGGCCTCATCACAGGTGAAGACGACTCAGAGTACAGACAGTGGACTCTGGACTTTGTGGACTGGTGTCAGCAGAACCACTTGCTGATCAACGCCAGGAAAACCAAGGAGTTGGTGGTGGATTTCCGGAGACGCAGACCCACCACACTGACACCGGTGAACATCCAGGGAGTGGACATTGAGATAGTGGACTCTTATAGGTACCTGGGTGTTCACCTGAATAATAAACTGGACTGGAGCCACAACACTGATGCTCTTTACAGGAAGGGTCAGAGCAGACTCTACCTGCTGAGGCGGCTGAGGTCATTTGGAGTACAGGGAGCGCTTTTAAAGACCTTCTATGACTCTCTGGTGGCATCTGTCATTTTTTACACTGTTGTATGTTGGAGCAGCAGTTTATCGGCAGCTGAGAGGAAGAGGTTGGATAAACTCATCAGGAAGGCCAGCTCTGTTCTGGGATGCACTCTGGACCCAGTGCAGGTGGTGGGAGACAGAAGGACTCTGGCCAAAATAACATCTCTGATGGACAGAGTCTCCCACCCCATGCATGTAAATGTTGCTGAACTGCAGAGCTGCTTCAGTGACAGACTGCTGCATCCTAGATGCATGAAGGAGCATTTCCGCAGGTCCTTCCTCCCTGCAGCTGTCAGACTGTACAATCAGAACTGCTCCCAACAATCATAGATGTTTACATCTGCGCTGTAACTGCCATAAGTTAATCAACCGATTCGCACTACAACCTGGTTTACCTCTTATCTGTAGTTATTTATATTTAATTTAATAACTGTACAGTACTCTGTATATAGTAACCATTGTCCTTAATGTAAATATGCAAGAAAAAATTGTGTATGTTTCTGTTCTGTGTGCTGTGTACTGTTTGTTTGTATATGTGTCTTTTTGGCTGCTGTTACAACCAAATTTCCCCTTGTGGGATAATTAAAGGATTATTCTATTCTATTAAGCTGGGCAAACTGCGATTTTTTTCAGTCACATTATTCAGCTCCTGCTCAAACTGTACAATTGAATTTCAGGGGTTAGAAGTTCATAGGTCACGATGCAGGGTCTCACACTATACGGCCTGATGCTCTGATGCGACCTGAGTGCTCAAACTGTGCGTTTATAACATGAAGCTTATCATACAAAATCTGTCTCTCGCTCTCCCTCTCTGTCTTTCACTCACACACACACACACACACACACCATCAACTTTGCTAAATTACTAATGAAAAACATTGACCAGGCAGCTGTGATTGAACAGCAATGTCCATCCAACTCTTTTCATGGTTTTTGTAGTCGTAATAATTTTGTGAGGCCACATTGAAAAGCCTCGGATACAGAAACGTAGAGCTGCCGCCGGGGCAAAAGAAAAATAGAGCTATATCATGTTATAACATGAAAAGTATATTGTTCTAACAATATACTTTTTATGTTTGTACAATATACTATCATGTAGGTACAATATACCTCTTACCTTTGAACTATATAATATCATGTTATTACAATATACATAATTATCATGTTCGTACAATATAAATATTATATTGTACGAACGTACAACTGAGATTAGAGGCTACATTGCAGCTCCAGTCACGGCTTTCATCGCTGTCTTTCTCGTCTTTCCCCAGAGTAACAGCCAAACGGTGCATAGAGGATCTATTGGCTAGCACTGCTTAGCTTTGCACGCGTTCTTATTTTAAACTTAATCTGGAATTCATTGCAAACTGTTTGTGCGGGATATGAATGACAAGATTTTGTTTTTCAACAGGAGTTAGTAAAAAACATCTCCAGTGTGATCAAATCTTCTTGCCAAACATCCGCAGCTTGGCAGTGTATACAGCACTATAATGACCAGACCTAATTCCTTCAAAAACCATACATCTTTCCACAGGTCTCAACTTCATCAGACATCACCTAGACACAGAGCTGGATGAGGCCAGCACAAACAGCAGCCTAACCGACTAAGATGATGGATCCATGGGGTCAGGAAAACCAGAAGCAGGGAGCTGGAGAGGTACCTTTCATGTCCATTCACTGGAGTTGTGGATCTATTGCATGGCTTTCCTCACATCAAGAAGCTGTTGATCAAAATCAATACAGCTCTTCCTGCATCTGAAGCCTGTGAAGGACTTCTTAGTCATGCAGGACTCCTGTTCACTGCTAAACAGTTACAGCTTCACAGCAAGAACCTTGAGAGCAAACTGCTGCCAGCAGCTTAAAGCACTTGTTGCAGGCTGCTGAGTTTGCATCTATTGCTGTGAAGTACAGCCAGACTTTTGATCGCTTCGCCTTGGGCATTTTTAATCTATAGCTCTGCTCTAAAAGAACGTACGTACCTGGCCCCGCCTACTATCCTTGCAAGCGTAGTAGTAAATGGTAAAATTGGCTAGAATCCAAAGTTGATCACATCTCAGGGGAAAAGAAGCACCGAAATAAAGCACCGAAATGTGCGCTGCTTTTCAGTCTGGTTACTACCGTTTATGTCAGAACCATACTGGTACCCATCCCTAGTGAGCAACACTTTTAATTTTATTGAACACACCCAGGGTAAGATATACACCATCCCCATATCAGCATAAATCTCTGCTAGAAAGCACACTCCAAAATTTTTGTCTATCAGGGTTTACGCCTCTCTTTACTTCAAGCAGCTACATAACATGCAAAAGTTACAGTTAATGACAGTTAGACAAGTTTCCGTTATCTGCAACATTTTTGTTTCAACCGTCTCACCCCCACACGTTTCCTCTTGACTTATTCATGGCATGCTTATCTTTAACATCTTCTGTATAACTAGTTGCTAAGCAAAGATAAAGCAAGATGTGTTCCACCTTTACCCTACAAAATAAATCTGTGATGTTTGTGTATGTAAGCATGTTATGCATTCCTTCACTACACTCCACGCCATCCCTGCAATATATCAGTTCAGACAGTCACGCTGAACGAAGCTTAAGACCTTCTTAAGGCTGAGTGCTTAACAACTTTTTATGAGCACAATTGCAATGTGTGTATGAAAAATGATTATAAACGCTTATTCTACTAAAATACATCTAACCCAAGTCAGAGATTTTCAATCAGTTAAGCTTAAGCATATAAGCAATCACTTATGCATAAGTTTTCCCGTACCTAAATTATCTAACACCCAACAAGTCATAAAATGATCCTAAAACCCCTTATTTCAAATTAAACCTGAAATTCCCCCTTTCTGACACCTCTTGTGTCAAACTGAAAATGTTTCACCCGAGCTTAGGAAATTAAAAGAAAAGGATAGTCATATTATTTCTCCAAACACCTCAGCGATCCTCCTCTCAGGTATATCTGCTCCGGGCCTGCAAACCTGTGTTTAAGGGATAAAATCAATTTAATCATCATGTCAAATCTTTTCGAACTCCTGGCTCCATCCAGAGCCTGCATCCTTGGAACTTCCTAGAAACAAAAGCTGTGTGTTAACCTGAACTTCACATTTCATACTCAGTTTTCCCCACTTATGATCCAATCTGTGTTATAAGAAAGAAAACTTAAAACAGAACAGTTATCAGTCATGTGCTTCATACAAAATTTCCTATTTTAATTTCACATTGATCCTCTGAGTGTCATGGTACTTTTAATTTGAATTTATCAGAGCTAACCAAAATCAGTTTGCTTTCCTTACTTTGCTTCTGTCTTTCTTCAGTGCCAGCAAGTATCACAGACCCTTACCAATTGTTCTCTTCTTAATAATTTACTATTTTAAATAGAAAAACCTTGGCCACTTGTACCAGTCTTTGTTACTCCATAACTTACATTTTTAGTGTAACAAGTCTACCAATCCCCTATATAATTTCTAAATTTTGCTTTGGTTCTAACTGTTTTCCTCCATAAAATTCAATTGACTTCTACAGTGACCTGCTTTGGTTAATGGTAACATGAGTTATATCAAAAAGTTTCTCCCCTTTAGCATTTGGCATTTTCCCAACAATATACTCTAGTACCATAATCAAAACCCAGTCAATAAAACAGAATTTTCTTAAAGCAAACATCAGCAACCCAAAATCAGCAGCCCCAGAATTAAGTCTTCCGCTCCTCCTGCTCATGGCAAAAGCAAAGCAAAGCAAAGCATCCCCTTCCTCTTGCCAGTGTGGTGAATTGTTTGTCAACATTTATTCATCCTAACCTTGGTCCAAGTCTTTATCTCAGTGTCCAGTCAGTCCAACCTTTAGTGCACCTCGTCAGTCCACTCATATACATTCACACCAGATATTGCTGATAGTGGAGTCTCCCGAGCAAATAATCAGATTCTCCACTCTCAGCAACATGAGCTCATTCATTTGTTTAATTTTGTTTTGTTTTTTGTTGTTTAGAAAAAGAGTTTTTTATGCTCTTGGACTGGATTGACTGCAATCCTTTTAGACAGGGACTTACAACCTGATCAGGTCCCCACAGGTAGCCTTCTCCTCAGCCAGTTGTAATCTGGAAAAGGTCACCTTATGTTTGTTCTCCCGGAAATTTTTTACAGCGCTGTTAATTCACTCTTGCAGGCCTGCTTAGAACAAAAATGAGAAAAAGAGAGCTGATTATTAGCTCATCAAAGCACAAAACATAATCACCTGACAGGATTTCTCTAAGTGCACTGTTACAAAAATAATGGGCCCCTCTAATACATGTCCATGTTTAATAAAACTCCCTCTATTAAAATAAGAAAACAACCCAAACCTAACCGCCAGAATCAACCCATCACTAAAACAACAACCTCAAAAATCTTAAACACAGAAAATTTTGCCACAAGTTCTTCAGGGTCCTGACACTCTGAGGTCAACTGACATAATTTCACCTGCTCAATACACAGAAAATCTTGTTAAAAGCCACACAGTTTGCACACCATTGATATTCTCATTAAGCCCTTTCTAAAAATGTTATAACAATCTATCATCACTAAATTCTAAATTTCATTTCCAAATCTGGACTACTGCACTTAGTGACAGACCTGACCACTTTATTTAATTATCCTGTATGTTACCAGGCCTCTCTGCTCACACAGTCACAGTGTCTCTTCCAGTACAAGCTTCACGCATACAGTTAAACAGGAAACCTAAGTTCCTCTTTTTTCTTTTCCTGTCCCCACTCATTCAACTAATTTGCATACTGAGTCATATCTCAAGAAGTTGCCATGACAAGAGAAATGCATGTTTAAACATTACCACATTACTGAATTATTTTTCTTTCTTTCTACAGTAATCACTTGTTTTGATCAATCTGTACAAGAGCACTTCTAATTCACTATTCTAAAAAGTACTTTAAGCTTTAATCACTTTTTCCTTTTCACAAAAATCACTCTATTGTCATGGAACTTCCCTGAGTTATTCCTCAACTTCAGGGTTTAAGTGTGTTAAATTCACACTATTCTAACACTAATGAAAGATAGCAAGCTGATTTTCATTGCATGTGTTTGTTATTAGCCAGGTTTAATCAATGTCTGTGCATTAGAGCTCCACATCCAGCAGGGCATGTTCTCAAAGCACCCTTTCCTACACATTTCTCTGCTATAATTTGATCCTGTTTTAACTACTTTGCTATTAGTCCAATGGTCTTTGTATCACTTTTTCATCACACTAAGCAACTTGGACAAGATGATAAACAGACTCACATGCTCAAGATGCTGTCTAATCTTCATGAGCTCTCTCATATTTGTAAGGTTAATGCATTTTCTGTTTGTGTGTGATTTTGTATATGTTTCTTGTTGCAGTGTTTCAGACTCCTTCACAATTTTCCCACTTAAACAGTCAGTTTTCTCTTTCCCAGGTTTGCTAATCCAAATTTTGATTTCCCACATTAAATAACAGCATTCCTCTGTGTTCTCACCTACTCCTCCCACTCCGTTGCCTCTCCCACTTTAACAGTCCAATACCAGGCAGTTCTCTTTCCGCTTTGTCCTGCATTCTCCACTGTCTCTCTTTAACTGCCACGTTATTGCTCTTTGGAACTGCATTCCTTCTCTTCAGCCAGGAGTGAGAGCTCGCTGGTCAGGTTCAGTGACACATGGTGCTGTAACCAATTCAGCCAGAAACTTGGCCTGAATGTTTCCAGTGATGTTAACCTATAACTTTCTTCCGACTGCTGCATGTGGAAAATTGATCCAGGTCTGCTTTACATCTGAAAGTGACAAACTAATACTTTTTCATTATTATCATCACTGCTTAAACAACACACTTCTCTCTCTCCGGCCGGAAATACCAATTTATGTCATGTATTCACATTCATAAGTGTAAGCTGCTTCTTCATTGCATATGTATTTTATAATCAGGTTTAATTCATGCCTCTTTGCACTAAGCTGTGGATTCAAACTGTCTCACTTCTGATTCTTTCCAAAAATAATTTCACATGTAACCATTTGTGTATGTGTGTTTTCTATTCATTCATGTAATTATTATCTCTCTCTTTTTTTCCCCTTTTTAAATTTACGTTTCTTTTTTGATGCTCTGGACATTTCTAAACCTCCACCAGTTCAGCCTCCATTTTCAATCCAATTATATCCTGTACGCTCTCATTCGAACTTGTCCAGGCTTGACCTCTGACTGGTCCCTATCCCTCTTCTCACAGTGTCCTGTTTGGCCTTCAAATCTCCAGCAAACACAGGCCCAACTCAGCTGTTTCTTCTTCTCTGTTTCTTCTCTGCTGATCTTTTCAGTCTTTTCTTGTAGGTTTACTCCCAGCATGGCAAATATCACGTCCAGTGCCTTCAAACAGTCATGTCACTTGTCAAGTTTCCAGCTTGTAATTCAAAGCTCATGTTCCATCAGTGGTGTTCATACATGCTGCTGCTTGACCCTTCAGTGTTATAGGTCAGTTGCACTGTCTTTTGCCTGCTGTTAATTCTTCAAGTCCACAGTGTTCTGTCTGTCTTCTGTCTTCATCAGGAGATTGATTAAGCTTCTTCTTAGGATGGGGACAAAGTGAGAGGTCAAGCTGTAAAATTTTTAAGCCAAAGCCTGGCCTGTTTGTCGTCCCAATTCTGTTAGTCTATCATTTTGCCGCTGTACTCATGTTTTCAGGTGGAGTAAGTCCATGGGCACCTGTATTAACACACTAAAACATTTAATTAATAAGATAAGATAACTCTTTATTGTCATTGCACAGTCATACATAGTGCAGTAGTACAATGAAATTGGAAAACTGTCCTACGTCGGCACTACATATAACACAACACGACACGATATGACACATCACAACGCAACACAAACAACACAACACAGTATATTAACTTAGTAAATAAAAAAAGAAGAATAAGTGTATGTGTATTGCACACTGTTATTATTGCACATTAATTATTATTGCACCTTCCTGTCAAGTCAAATATTCGAAATCTCGGAGTAATTTTGGCTCTTCTCTGGGCCTCGACTCTCATGTAAAATCTTTGTCTCGTTCCTGTTTCTATCATTTAAGAAACATATCTAAACTGCGACATATGGTTTCCTCATCTGAACTGCAAAAATTAATTCATGCATTTGTGTCATCATGCTTAGATTATTGTAATTCCCTGTTTACTAGATTGGATAAATCATCTCTCTCTCGCCTCCAGGCAATACAAAACGCAGCAGCCAGACTTCTAACTCGTTCTACCAAGCATGCTCACATTACTTCCATCTTATATTCGTTACATTGGTTCCCAATAGAGTTTAGAATTCGCTTTAAAATTCTTGTTTTAACATATAGAGCACTAAATGGAACAATTTACCACTACAGTTACGTTTGCTTGACTCTGTGGATTGTTTTAAAAAACAGTTAAAAACTTTTCTGTTCAAACAAGCCTTTTGTTGATCTCTTCATATTTTATATTTTTTACATTATTTACATTTGATCTTTTATATTGTGTACATTGTCTATTGATTTTATTGTTTATTTTAATATTTATGTACAGCGCTTTGTGATTGTCTATCTGTGAAAAGCGCTTAATAAATAAAGTTTACTTACTTACTTACTTGTTATAAATATAAATATTATTATTGTTATTGTTTTAAACATTGTTACCTCCCCCCTAAAAAAGTCCAGGGAGGTAGCCAATCAGGTCAGCTATTTGCATTGATCAGGGCTATTGCCCTATTGTAAAAGCTGTCCTTGAGTCTGTTTGTTCGGGACCTCAGCAGCCTGAACCTCCTGCCAGACGGCAGCAGCTTAAACACCCCGTGTCCTGGGTGTGTACAGTCCCGTAGGATGCTGCGTGCCCTCTTGAGACAGCGAGTGCTGTACAGGTCCTTCAGGGAGGGAAGAGGATGTCCAATGATTTTTTGGGCCATATTGATGACCCTCTGGAGTGCCTTTCTGTGTGCTGTGGTGCAGCTGGAGAACCACACACCGATGCAATATGTCAGCACAATTTCAATGGAGCAGCGTTAGAAGACGGTCAGCAGCTCCTTCTTCAGGTCCATTTTTCTGAGCATTCTCAGAAAGTGGAGACACTGTTGGGCCTTCTTTAAGACAGCAGAGGTGTTAGAGCTCCATTGGAGGTCTGTGTCTATGTGCACACTCAGAAACTTGAAACTGGAGACCCTTTCCACACACTCCCCGTTGATGCTGACAGGCTGCAGCTCAGACTTCCTCCTTCTGAAGTCAACTACCAGTTCTTTTGTCTTAGTGGTATTGAGGTCCAGGTTGTTATCTACACACCAGTCTGACAGCCTCTGAACTTCAGCTCTGTACGCCGTCTCATCTCCCCCTGAGATGAGCCCCACCACGGTGGTATCATCTGCAAACTTGATGACTGTGTTGTCTGGGTGGGTACTAACACAGTCATGTGTGTACAGAGTGTACAGTAGGGGACTCAGTACACAGCCTTGTGGAGAGCCGGTGTTGAGGCTGAGGGCTTAGGAAAGATAAGGCCCCGCTCTAACTCTCTGTAGACGGTCTGAGAGGAAGTCTCTGATCCAGCGGCAGGTGGTAGAAGGAAGTCCAATTTCCAGCAGTTTAACTATTAGTCTGTCCGGGAGTATCGTATTGAAAGCAGAGCTAAAGTCAAAGTAATATAATCTTTAGTACTTTTTCTTAAGACATTCAGTCTCTAATTCCTCTGTTTTCATGTTGCAACGTCTCTCACAAGCTCACAAGCTATATTCAGACTTGCTGGTTCACTTCCTGCTGCACTTCCTGCCACAAACACACACACACACACACACACACACACACACACACACACACACACACACGCACACACACACAGACACACACACACACACACACACACACACACACACACACTCTGTCTCTCTCTCTCTTCTCTCAGACTTCCTCTTTTTCGTGCACTCTGCTATGAACCCACGATTTTATTACTTTATTTATTATTTTGTACGAATCACACAGAATCACTCAAATCCAGTACCCACAACATTCACACACTTAGAATCACTCAAAATATGCTTTCCTAAGAGTATTTTTATCAAACATGCTGTTTAGAATCAGAAAGAGGAAGTAGACCGCACCCTGTCAACTGCGTATTCGGCCACAAACTCAAAGAAAAACAATTAAAACCTCTAATAATTCTCACATCACATACCAAAATGGAAAAAATAAAACACGCCAGCATTTATTGCTGATATTCTTGCCTAATTAAACTTACTATTTAAACAGAGATATTTGTCTTTGATGGCCCAGGCTTTGGGGCCGACACAATATCTTCAGTATGACCCAAAGAAAAATCAATTCATCAAATTTCACTGCAACAAGTCAACACTTTATTCATTCGGCTCTAATATACATAAACCAGCATCTGAAAACCCACAGGTTCAGCAATGTTCACAACAATATATTTATAGAATCACCAATGATGAAAAGGATTTCACAACATGCACACTTTCATTTCAACACACACTCTCAGCATTCTTCCAGCCTTAAATCACTGTTAAATTGCAAAGTTCATTTAAATGCCAAACATACTTATTTTATATTACAAAGACATCTTATAACACTGAGCAGATGGATATCCGACCAAGTCCTACACAATTTTGACAAATTTTAGTAGAGTCCAACACTAGGTTCGGACCTACTGTATGAAGCGTCTACCTTTGGACGCTTCTGACCTGCTCTATGGCAGCGTCTTTCACCTGTAAACTTCCAGACTAAATCAATTAAAAACCTTGACCAACCCAAGGTTTATTCCTCAGAATTCCCATGCCCGAAATCCGGTTTTCTACTGACCAAATAAGTGCTTACAAAAATGATCCTTTGATCATTAGCTATTTTTAAAACCAAGGTCCCAAGTCTTGGCAGGTGCTACCTGGAATAATCCTCATACCTGGAGGCCCCTTTTACATGTCTGTAGAAGGGAGGCAGTTTCCACCTCTGAACTTGACACTTATTAAACCCATAAAATGACCAATTACCTATGATCCTGTGTTATCTTAAACATACATTGGTCTCTTTTCTCTTTTACCATGAAATACCATATTACCTTTTAACTCAGTACTGTCATTCTCAAAGTTTCATTATCCTTACTTCAAAGTTTCTCATTACTTCAAAGTTTCATTATCATTACTTCAAACCTTTACTTTATTGTCAAGACTTTAGTTTTACCACTACTGAGCCAATTTAATAGTTAAGATCATCAACTCAGTGAACAGATAATTTAGAATTCATCCAATATGCACAGATTTGCTTTTTCTCTGAACAGGTTTGTGCCTACCTTTAAATCTTTTTAGACCGGTCTCCTGTTCGCCTCATATCAGATCCAACCTTCGGCCACATTTGTTCTCTCTGTTGCAAGGAGAACCGGGCGGAAACACCAAATATTAAACCCCGATTCTTTGATCCCCATGACAGAACAGAGAAAACCCGACTCAGAGTGTGTTAAAACATTTATATATTCTTTTTATTCAATCATCTTCCGGAAGAGAGAGTCCTGCACAGCCCCAAAAGCCAGTTGCAGAAACTCTAACATTAACATCAGGAAATGTGTCTCATATAGGTATGCTGCATCAAGTGCAAACCCCTGAACCAGACCTGCGGTGCAGGGTTGATACATGCATGTCATTCTCAGAATTTATTATTCAAAGAAAAGAGAGACAGCTTAAAGGTCATGAAGCAGATAAAAATGAAGAGTCTTGGCCTGATGTTGGATCTGTTCTAGGCTCAACAGGTTCTGTTTCTAGACCACTGTCTCGTCAATCAGGATGTAGTTCTACCCACTCTAGCAGCTACTCTGTCAAAAGAATAGAGGCTGTAGCTGAAGCTGCTGCAACTCAGGAAGTCTTGGCAGTGCTGGAGGAGCAAGAAAAGGAAGAAACAGAACTTCAAATGTTAGAGGCTGAGAACCTAGCCAGACAGCAAGCAATCCAAGATAAACGTAGAAAACTTGCACGCCTAGAAGAAGTAAAGAAGCTGAATGCTGCTAGAGCTCGAGTGAGGGTCTATGATGAAGCTGAAGAAAACATAGAAGCAACTGATTTATTGTATGGTAGTGAAGTACTGCCAGAGCTTAGAGTCACTGACTCCACAGTACTTCCAGTCACAACCCATTCTCTCAATGCATCAAGTCCCCCATTCATTCCTCAATCCCTAGCAGTCACAAGTCAATCTTCTTGTCCACAACAGCTACCTCAGTCTCCTCCAGCCTCAGTGTTGAGGCCTCAAGAGCAGAATAGCTTAGATCTGGTCAATGTACTAGTAGAAGCTATGAGTGCAAATCGGCTCCCAACACCAGAGCCTGCGGTGTTTACAGGAGATCCCTTGAAGTTCAAAGACTGGCAACTGTCCTTTGAAACATTAATAGAAAGGAAGAACATCCCAAAGAATGAAAAACTATATTACCTAAGAAAGTACTTAGGTGGCACAGCAAAGAAGGCCGTGGAAGGATTTCTTCTACTGGGCACAGAAGCAGCATATAACTCAACCTGGAAGCTTTTAGAGAAATGTTTCGGAGACCCATTCCTAATTGGGAAGTCACTCAGAGACAAGCTGCATGCATGGCCAAAGATAGGTTCTAAGGATGCTTGCAAGCTGCAGACTTTCTCAAGAGCTGTGAGGCTGCCATGTCTCATGTCAAGATGCTGGAGGTCTTGAATGACTGCGTTGAGAGTCAGAGGATTCTGCTGAAATTGCTAGATTGCGATTCCAGCTGGAAACCAACCAAAGTGATGGAAGTCAGACAAGTGAGAGCTGAGTACCCACCATTCAAGGTGTTTGTTGACTTCCTATCGAAGGAAGCAGATCTTGCTTGCGATCCAATTTCCTCAATACAAGCACTTAAGAGAGTTGAAAGCGAGAAACCAAGGCATCCACGAAGCCAAATAGTTCGAGCAAAGACTCTGACCACAAGTACAACACAGAGCAGTATTACATCATGTGTTTTCTGCAAAAGGACAGGACACATCCTAGACAAATGCCGAAGTTTCACAGAAAAGACAGTTCAGGATCGTGTTAAGTTTGTACACACAGAGAATCTTTGCTTTGGATGTTTGAAGACTGGTCATCACTCAAGAAAATGTGATAACAAAGGCACGTGTGAGAAATGCCAAAAGAGACACCCGACATGTTTGCATGATGATAAGTTCAAGGAATGTCAAAGCCCAATGTACCTAAATGGAGGTGAAATTTCAAAGGACAAGGTAGACACCACAGAAAGGACCACAACAGCCACTTCCAACAGAGTTATCCAAGAGGGTCTAAGCACACAAACATCTTCTATCTTGCCAGTCTGGGTGTCATCTGTTAAGCAGCCAGATCAAGAATTGCTAGTTTATGCACTTTTAGACACAAAGAGCGATACCACCTTCATACTAGATGAAGTAGCTCAAGGCCTGAAAACAAACAGAGAGAATGTCAGTGTGCGACTGTCCACAATGTCTGCCAAGTCGACAGTTATTCCATGTCAGAAACTGACAGGTCTACAAGAGGATACAACTCAGAGAAAAGGATCCCATTACCACCTGTTTTCATATGAGAGTTTATCCCAGTAAACAGGCTGCACATTCCAACCTCTGAAACAGCTCTAAAATGGCCACATCTAGAGCAACTGTCAGAAAAGATTCCACCACAGTTGGATTGCGAAGTAGGACTTCTTATAGGCTACAACTGTCAACAAGCCCTCCTCCCAAGAGAGATCCTGTCTGGTGACGAAAATCATCCATATGCACAGCGGACTGATCTGGGCTGGAGCATTGTTGGTTGCTCACATTCAAGCGATGGCAGCGATCCAATAGGATTCAGTCATAGAATCATAGTACGACAAGTGACACCGACTGTGCATCCATCAGTTCAGCTAAAGAAGGAAGTGCACTTTGCGTGCAGGACTCAAGTCAAAGAGATCAACCCACTTGACATAATTAAGACCCTTGAATCAGATTTCACAGATCACTCAACAGATGATAATCCAGTTTCTCAGGAGGACCTCCTCTTTTTGTCTAAAGTGAAAGCTGGAATAAGACAGAAGGAAGATGGCCACTATGAATTTCCGCTTCCTTTCAAGACAGACAAACCTAATCTTCCAGACAATAAACAGTGTGCAGTTCACAGGCTCAGCTCATTAGAGCATCGACTGAGGAGAAATGAACAATATTACATGGACTATGTCAACTTCATGAATGAAATCGTAAGTGGAAGAGATGCTGAGAAGGTGCCACAGTTCGAATTAGACAACCAGCCAGCATGGTACATACCACACCATCCCCACAAGCTCGGGAAGATCCGTGTGGTTTTCGATTGTTCGGCGCGCTACCAAGAAACCTCTCTAAATGACCATCTCTTGACAGGTCCAGACCGACTAACACATTAGTTGGTGTGTTGTGTCGATTTAGAAAGAGTCCTATAGCCATAATGTGTGACATCGAAAAAATGCTTCACCAATTCCACGTTGCAAGGGAACATCAAGACTATCTCAGGTTCCTCTGGTGGGATCGAGGTGATTTGGATTCTGAACCCTCAGTGTACAGAATGAAGGTACACCTCTTTGGGGCAGCTTCATCCCCCGGTTGCTCCAGCTTAGGACTGAAATACCTAGCTTCACAAGGCCAAGGCAAGTTCAGCAAAGAAGCCATCAAGTTCAAAGAAGCTTCTATATAGATGATGGCCTGACAAGTGTAAGGTCGACTGCTGAAGCCATACGCCTGGTAAAAGAATCAAGAGCTCTGTGCAAAACAGGAAATCTATGGCTACATAAGTTTGTATCCAACGATGAGGGTCTGATTGCAACAATTCCACCACAAGAATGTGCTCAGACCAAAGATCTAAACATGGCTCTAGGAGAACTTCATATCGAGCGAGCACTTGGAGTTCAGTGGTTTGTTGAGGCGGATGAATTTCAGTTCAGAATGGTGGTAAAAGAAAACCCACTGACAAGGAGAGGGGTTCTCTCAACTGTTGCCTCAGTCTATGATCCACTAGGTTCCGTGGCTCCATTCCTACTTGTCGGCAAACAGATTCTTCAAACACTGTGTAGAGACAAGGTAAGCTGGGACGAACCTCTCCCCGAGCATATCCAGCCACAATGGGAGTCATGGCTCAAAGATCTGCCTCATTTGGCAGTTCTAAAGATTCCAAGAAGCTACCTTCCATCAAACTTTGGTGAAGTCTCACTATATGAGCTTCACAACTTTTCCGATGCAACCTTCAAAGGGTATGGTGCATGATCATACCTTAAAGCGGTGAGTGAAACAGGACAGATAAGTTGTTCACTTGTCTTGGGGAAAGCAAGAGTAGCCCCTACCAAACTAACAACCATCCCAAGGCTTGAGTTATCTTCAGCTGTGACCTTAGCATTGGTGATATCATCAGAGGCGAGCTGGAGATTGAAAATGTGCAAGAGTATTACTGGACTGACTCAAAGGTGGTCCTTGGCTATGTGAACAATGATGCTAAAAGGTTCCAAACATTCGTGGCCAACCGCATCCAGCGAATAAGATCTAGCACAAAACCTGAACAATGGCGATATGTCAACTCTGAAGACAACTCAGCTGATGGAGCCTCAAGAGGATTGACTCCAGTTCAAATTAAAGAATCTAACAGGCTGTAAGGACCCAACTTCCTTTGGCAGCAAAATCTCCCACATGAAGTGGGAATGGTTTGAGAAGCTGAGACTACTGATCCTGAATTTCGGAGAGCACATGCTCATGCACATGTTAAAGCAAGAGAACAGAATCCAATGGTAAACTGTTTAACTAAATTTTCTGACTGGTCCAGAGTGGTGAGAGCCATTGCCAGGCTCAAGAGATTTGTCAGAGAGTTTAAGGGATTTAAGTTGAGAACTAATGAGTCGACTAATCTTGAAGGACAAAGTGTTGAGCTTTTGTTACCTAGTAGCTACACAAGCCAGCAATTTGGTGTGTGGTAGTAACAGGTAAATGAACATTTTTTTTTAAATTATTTGAATATGATTGCTTGTGTATAAATACACAAACAATACACATATGCTTTCAATTGTGTAATTTAAGTGATCTAGGTAGCTCTGTTTTGGAAGTTCAGTTAAAGCTAGAAATGTGTTTTGGAGTTTGTACTTGCTTTGGAGTTTGTACATGCTTTGTCTCAAGGGGCCACCGCATATATTTATATATAAACATATATAAATAAAACAACTTTCTTTTACATTAGTAATTCCTTTTGTGCATAATTTTATATTATTGTTAATAATAAATTAATTAAAGCAACAAAACAACCTGAAGAGCCGGTTCGGAGCCGAAAGAGCCGGTTCTCTAAAAAGAGCCGGAAATCCCATCACTAGTGTGAACACACGGTAAGAAGGAACGGAAATCCACACGGTGAGTAAACGTCTGCTGACTCTCCCCACCTGCAGCTCCGACCGAACTCTCTGCGTCGAAGCTTGTGTGTGATGATGAGGTAGAATTGTGTCTTCTGATTGATGAAGAGGATGGGTTGCCTCACCGCTGATTGGCTAACCGGCAGCTGTATGCTGATATATTTACTCAGCAGATGTGGCTCCATTCGTAAGTTCTGCCGACTGGCTGGCCTTTTGTACACTGGGTCACCGACCCAGAACCGTGACAATTTGACCTTAGAACTGAAGAAGCTTCTCGGATGAGAGGTGAAACGAGTGACTAAAATCTTTTAAAATCTGTTCTTTAACATTTTTGTCTTGTGTTGGTGGTAAGAGAAAATTTGTCTGTTAAAATGGTAAATGAAAATGCCTTAGAGTTAATCCTACACTACATACAATACCTAACTGAAGCCACAAGATGGCAGTCATGTGTAGGATGGATACAATCAGGCAATGGAGAAATCAGTGGCTTTATGGGTAAAAATACTGGAGTAGACAAAAAAAAGATTACTCTGACTTTGGTACAATATCTATATCTAATTTTTAGATTTCATTGGACAAACACTGCTTGCCTTGCTTACCCTTGTTTTGGATGTGTGTGTGGCGGAGGGTCTATGCTAGCTGTAGGGAACTCCAGGCCTCAAGAGCCGGTGTCCTGCAGCTTTTAGATGTGTCCTCAGATCCAACACAGCTGATTTAAATGGCTAAATTAGCTCCTCAACATGTCTTGAAGTTCTCCAGAGGCCTGGTAATGACCCAATCATTTGACTCAGGTGTGCTGACCCAGGGTGAGATCTAAAACCTGCAGGACACTGGCTCTCGAGGACTAACGTTCCCTACCCCTGGTCTATGCCTTCGCGTCATCCTTGAACTGATCTGTTGGGACTGTGGCGTGAGCTTGACTTTGAAGCCTGCATAAACCTATGTTATGCTCAGTGTGAATAGAGTCACGTGTCATATGGAAAATCGTTGTTAAAACAGCAGTTACTAGAGTTCAGGCTGAATAGTTACTTAGCCAGAAAGTTGAAATTATCGAAGAATACTTGAAGCTTCTTTTTTACCCTCACCATTTATTTTCTTTTTTGTCTTTCATACAAACAGTTAAACAACAACAACAAAAACAACAACAAAAAATGTGAATGCAGCAATAATTCTCAGTGCGGCCTCTAAAACCAGTTACAAAATAAAGCATTTTAACTTTAACTCTGCGCTGTGGTTTCAGGCTCAGGTAAATCGTGGGTGTTGATGTTGGGTTTGTATGCTGTCACATAGTGGTTTTATTTATGGTCTTTACTTATATACTTATATGCATCTGTAAATCTTTGTGCTCTGTCCAGTGATATGTTTGATCACCAAATCAGAATTTTAGAGAAGCTCACACCTTTGTATCCTCTTGCATCCACTCATATTTAGATTACTTTAATGACTACTCAAAGGCAAAAATAAGAACTCAACTCAATCAAATTTAAAAAAAGAAGACAGCTGGAAAACCAAGAATGAGAAAATAAATTATACTTATATACTTTTTATACAATTTCAATGATTCACCCTGGTGAATAATCAATTTTCAATTACCTATTAAGCCCCCAAACCATATGATTTCTTGAACTCTACTCTCATCCTCATATTCTCCTGTCAAATGAATAAAAAAATTCAACTAAGACAACTTGAGAAGTAAAAATACTTCGTTTGTTGAAAGCATTACTGCTTATGGATATGTGGGACCTGTGAACAAAGATTTGTGTATTTAGGAACTCACAAGTCAAACAAGTCGTTAGTCTTGACTCTTATACATTTGACAACCTACAGGTGTCCTGAATTGCAACCAGCTTTGCTTTTAGATGTTTGAGGAGTGTTAATAACACAAATATATTCTTTTGGTTATATATCAAAAAACACACTTCCCTTCACCAAGTTACTAATAAAACGGTAAATATCAGGCATAGAATCATCTACACCTGATCAGATGACAATTCGGCCCTGTCCACTAAAACAGCTGCTTTTTCCAGCTGTTGGAGTTCACACATTCCTCACAGCAGCCAGAAGAGAGCTCAGTCTTTTACACATCCAGGATCCAGATCAGGGCCAGAGGCAGGGATCATTGTGGAGGTTGGCAGCCTGTCAGTCAGTCCGAGTCACTGTGGAAACCACCTGAGAAGATAAACCAGTGTGACTGCTGAACAACCATCCATCCTCTCTATCATATGCCTTTGGTTTCTTTTGAGCCAGTCATTTCCCACTTCTCCCTCTTATCTGCTCATCATCTGCCTTTGAGATGGACCTTCGCTCTGATCCTGGACTGTCGGGCTAGAGACAACCAACCAGGACATTTCTCTCTCTTAGATTGCCATAACTCATCAGATGGCAAGTGTATAGTGGGCATAATTTTAAAAAAATGATTTGCTTTAACTCAGTCACAGTTCAGATAGAATAAGTAATATTGCTGTAGTTTTCCTTGCAACCACCATTGGTGCGGTTTGACGTGTGTTTGTAAAATTTATTGTCTGAATCATTTTGCTAATAAACATCACTAACTATCAGCAGAGGTATCAGAATGATGATCTAAAACAGCAGACTGTGTCTCACCTAATGAGTCCAGGCCATGCTGATGAAGGCTTCACCTTCATATTTGGACCTGGCAGATCTGCGTATGCGAGCAGCTCCAGGACAAGTCTAAAGACAAAGAGAGACAAAGTCCAGACTTTAGAACATCAACACAGATCCTTTCATTCAGGACTGAATCTGCTGAGAACAAACATTATAGCTTTTGTGTCAGAATCCCTTAATTGGACCAGTTTAATGTTTTATTCTGTTTTCATAAAAGAGCATCAAGAATAAATAAAAAGAATGTTTAACAAAGACATGAGGGCTAAACCTAATTATACATGAGGGTGGTAAAGCAAATTAAGACACAGTCTAGTTCAGCTGTGAAATAATACATTTAAAGGGTCATGGCCTGTGTGTTTCTGTTGGGGAATTTTGAGTTTTCTGACTTTCATAAAGAGTTTTTAGTTTGCTTTTCATTGTTCTCTTAAGGCTTTACTATTGTGGGCCAGGTTTTGTTATTTTTAGTCTTTCAGCGTTCTGAGCTCAGGATTGTCATTTGGTCTCCTGATAAGTCGTGTTCTATGTTTTCATTTTGTCAAGCCCCTGTCTTTGTGTTAAAAGTTTTTTTTTTCAGCAGACTTACTTTCTATTTTACTTTGTAATTCCCAGAGTCCAATGTTTTGTACTAGATTTGCTTTGTTTGTATCATTTTGGCTTAATTAATTTCAGCTCTTCCCCTTTCTCCACCCATTTCCTCTTTCCTTTATTGCCTGTCGCTCTTAACCTCCTAGGACCTGGCGTCTACACATCTGGACATCACATTTTGGGTTTTCTAGACCAAACTACTAAAATTTGCTCTACAATGTCCAGATATCCACTTCTGAGGACATTATACTGCCACTATTCTATCAAAATTTTAAGTGAATGACCTCAAATGTGGATCTCATTTTTCTCAGAAACAAAAATCAGGTAAAAAATAAATAAATCATGTAATGCTTTGTTTTTACATTCATCAGGTCCTAATCAGCCCAAATAGCAAAGAGAAGTTAAAAATGCATGCCATGAAAGAGTTCGGGTCTCAGGAGGTTAAATCTATTTTCACCTGTTTAGCAGGAGTGGGACAGGCGGAGGTTTGCCCGATGCCGCAGCGCTCATGTCAGTGGAGGAATCCGGGGGTTTCTCTGTGAATTCCACATTCCCGTGGCAGTGTGCTAGGTACTTGCTCAGATTTGAAGTTTAATTTTTTGCTGTAGATAGGCGTTTTCGTCCCACACTGACTGTACAGTGGACTCTAATGTTTTTGACACTTTTTACGGAGTCAAACTCAAAGTAACGACAGTACTTCCAAGCTTTAAATACTGCATGGTCGTACTCTCTCCCACACTCCATATTATCCATTGTTGATCTGTACACTTCTGTTGCTGCCACGTGTGTCGCACACTCGTATGTCATTGTCATGAGACACTCTCACCAACACAATCATGGTTTAGTAACACAGTAACGCAGCATGCTTACAAGAAAGTAACAGTAATCTAATTACTTTTTTTGCAATGGTAATCCATTACTCTACTCGTTACTTGAAAAAGGTAATCGGAATACAGTAACAGGTTACTGTCCATCTCTGCTAACGAGGCTGCATTTGGGTTATCACTCCTCAGTACGTGATGCAAACATCTATGCCGTGGAAGAATTTTAGAGATTGAATTCACCCTGTGGGTGTATGCAATATCAATACATCTTTAAAATTAAGTAATGTAGGAGTAGGTGCATGCAAAATTAAGGGCATGATAAAATTTGGGTAGCAATAATAAAACTTTAAGATGCAGATTTGGTGTTTTTTTATAGAGCTTAACACATGCTGCTGAGTATGAGTGTAGTGTGTTGGCAGAATGCTGTACCGGGAGGCAGCTGTTCTCCTGTTTGGGACACAGGTGGAGTTTGCAGTGCAGGAAGACTTCACCAGAGCCCCCGGTGAACTCGAACATGTTGAAGGAGAAGTAGCTGGAGGCTCCCAGTCCGTTTGCTCCCACCTGCACAGTCTGGTCAGCAGGGTTGGCACAGCTGCTCACAGACAGGAAAACACACTTTGTTCAGGAGTCCATGAGAGAGATCAAAACCACATGACTCTCTGAGTCTGTCTCACCCGTTTATGATCAGGTCGTATCTCGGAGTGCTGTCGGGTGATGGCTGGTCTGTGGCCCAGCAGGAGTCGGTCACCATGACAACCATATTTCCATCCAGCCCGTCAGTCTTCAGCTCCACCCAGATCTTCTGGTCCAGCTGCACTTCAGTGTTGGAGTCCACAGCTTGTGTGCGACCGGCATCGGTGAAGGTGTTCATGGTCAGAGTGTAATCCCAAACTCCAGATGTGATGTGCTGGATCACAGAGCTGCAGAACACAAACACACTTCAGCTTTCTCTGACTCACAAACCTCATGAGAAGCTTCACATCTTAAAGAAATTCAACCACACACCTGTGTCTGATCCTGAAGGTGGCAGTCTTGATGTCCGGCTGAGTTTGGACGCAGGAGAAGTCGATGTAGATTTGGTCGTGACGAGTGATGATGTCAGAGGAGCTGTTCTGGGTCATGATGATGTTTTTATAGATGATTTGACTGTTGTTGGTCTGTGAAGCCACACAGTCAGATGTTGTCACTAAACAAATCTGTTCATTTTAAAGTTATAGAGTGTATAATTTTTTACTGCTGGGCATCAGCAATCAACTGAGTTCTATTCTGTTTCAACAACTTACTAGCTATTATGATTACTCGTTCAATATAAAGAAACAGGAATCTACCAATCCAACTTTTATTTCTGACCTGGTACTTATATCTGCTGATATAAGTGTTAAATTAACCCTTTAAGACCTACCATAGAACCAAGTCCGCCAGAGCTTATATTATATTTTTACATGCTGTAGTGCCATTTTTGGGAGCATTTCAAGTTGCTATACATCAATACAACCATTATAGCCCAAATTTTAATAATATGTATGCATTAACTATATAGTAATTATATAAATTGCAAAAAAGTACAATAAACTACAAAAAAATTGAAAATCGTTTTTGTTTTTTAACATATATTTCTAGTTAGAGAAATTTAAGAGGCTTATCCCTCAAAATTGTAAATAAAGTTGCACAAAATAGTTTCCAACCACGAGAAATTTATTTTGAGTTTTTTCATAGTTTTATTTTGGAAATACACCAATTTTTATATACTGCAGGAAAAACGAAAATAAATATAATAATGCAAATTTGCAAAAAACAGCATATGCATCAAAATAAACTATTTCCAGCAGTGCAATTTCAGTTGTAAGCATCCCAGAAACGACAGACACAAAGTCAAACATAACTTTTAAAAACACCAGTATAGGCTTATAAGGCCCTGAAGTTAAAAAACTACATTTCCGAGGAAAATGACGTCACTTCCGGTTTCGGGCAGGTAATGGCGGACATGCGATAGTTCGCGCTGATGTCTATTCCAACGTAGGAAGTGTTACGAACAGCTGATCGGATCGGCAAAGCATGTTTCTGGAATATTATGTTTTTGTTGCTGCAAGTGTTTTTTATGCAATTTTTGCAAAGTTATATGTGGAAGGAAACCGTGACCTAGGACAAGCTGATGGCATAAGATGTAAGTACAACTCCTCCGGTTTCATATGCAAAAAAAAATTGCACTAGCTTACATAGTTCCAGTTCTACAGGGATTTAAAAATAGTTACGCAAAATGAAGCGTGTCGCTCAGACCAGTTTTAAAGGGTTAAAGTTGAATGATATACCATTCTCCAAACAGAGAAACAAACATTAGAGAGTTTCTCCCTGTACTAAATGAAACTCGTACTTGGATGCTTCTGTGTATGAACTACACAGATCGTCAACATGATGAGAAGCCAGAGAGGTCAGAGGTGAAGCTGAAGCCACAGAAAGATCCCAAAACAGAGCAGAGCAGGAGAAGCTCAGCAGATGCTGGAAGATGTTTGGCTGCTTGTAGAAGGTAAAGAGGAGGAGATGAAACTCACCGTGACCACCGTCCCACAGCTGTTGCTGCTGTTGAAGCTGAAGGTGACCATGTGGGAGAGCTCGTCCACCTGACCCCTGCAGGTCGGGTCGTTGAGGTGTAAGACAGAGTAGTTGATGCCTTTGTCCTCCAGGAGACAACCGACCAGACTGACTGAAGCAGAGTTCTGCTTGCAGACTGTTGGATCACCTGAACGTCACAATATCAGTCAGAAAAATCACAGTTAGAAGTTTTCCTCCATTATTCAGCCCTGTTGTCATGATGATGTCACAGCTGTCGTACCCAAAGAGTTGTTTTCTTGGTACTTGGAGGCAAAAATGGCCCGACAGAAGCAGCGAGTGTCACCACCGACCGTCTTCTCACCGCAGAACTCGTGATCGCTGCAGGTCCTGTCCTGACAGAAGGCCTCAGAGGCTACAGAGGAACACACTGATGTATTATCCTGAAAACATGTGAGCTCTAAAAATCCACAGTTCAGGTCTTTAACAAAGGAGAGCTTATTAAGGTCTTACAGCAGCCGGTCTTTGATGTCCAGCCATCCAGAGTGTGGTTGTGTAGACTGCAGGCTCTGGCGTAGGCCTTCAGGAACTGACAGTTGAGTCCGTCCACTGCAGGATATTTACACAAAGTGTCGGTGCAGGCGGTTATGTAGGGCTCTGGGTCAATGTCACTGTTACAGGAGGAGAAGGGCGCCTCCTTCAGGAGATTACAGCTGTGCCACAGATGGAAAAACAAAATTGAAGACAATAAAATGATCATCCATAATCAGTTTTGTAAATACAGCTAATTATCACACACTACCTATCTTGCATTTGTGCTCATCTGATGGTAATTTATGGCAGATCAAAATCTAGTTAAGTCTGTAATTATTTTGTAATTTTGTTCGTACACCACCAGAATGGCTGTTAAATAAAATCATGTAAATACATAAAGATCTGACTGAACTGCAGTTTTAGCTTTCATTTAACCCTTTAAGACCTACCAAAGAACCAAATCCACCAGAGCTTATATTATATTTTTACATGCTGTAGTGCCACTTTTGGGAGCATTTCAAGTTGCTATACATCAATACAACCATTATAGCCCAAATTTTAATAATATGTATGCATTAAGTGTATATTAATTACATAAATTGCAAAAAAGTGCAATAAACTACAAAAAAATTGAAAATCGTTTTTGTTTTTTAACATATATTTCTAGTTAGAGAAATTTAAGAGGCTTATCCCTCAAAACTCCAGTTTCATATGCAAAAAGAATTATTGCGCTAGCTTACATGGTTGCAGTGCTACCGGGATTTAAAAATAGTTACGCAAAACGGAGCGTGCCCGCTCCGACCGGCTTTAAAGGGTTAAGGGACTTGACACAAGAATTACATTAAATTTTGGCTTTTCACTTTAGGGGTTCGCCATAGTGGATCATCTGCCACCATGTCGCCCTGTCCTCTCCTCCTCCTTTTTCAGCATTCTGCGTGTCCTCCTTCATCACATCCATAAAACCTCTCTGAGGTCTTTTTCTTTCATCTTATTGATTAGATCTCATATCTCATTTACTCGGGCTGCTGAGCCCCTGGTACGGGCTACTTTATTGACCTCCGGGCATGCTTTCCAACATTTGTGTTTGGACAGGGGCGGATCTAGAGAAATTTTCTTAGGGTGGCATGAGGGTGGCAAAGAAATCAAATGGGGTGGCAAAATCAAGGCTTTTTTTTTTTTCAAACACATATGCAGGTGGTTACATATGGTTAAAATGATTCAAATGCAGTAAGTATACACGTTATAGTCTATAACTTAATTATTGTCTATAGCCCACATAATTACACACTTTAGTTACATAAAACATGTAAGTTTTGATCTTATGTACTGTATAGCCTGTATAATAAATAAATATGTAGCCCAATAAGTATAAAATCCAGAAAGCTACACAACATGGGGCGGTTCATTTACAAACACAAGTCTAACTTAAGTTTCACACTGTTTTTTGTTAGAAAACAATCACATTGTTACAGCTTAAATTACACAAAATGTCAGAAATCTGCACTGTCATGAACATAAATTTAAACCTAATTTTTCATGATTTGTTGGATTAACCCACTGAGGTCTGAAATACAACCGGCCATTTTTGACTCCTTTTGAGTTTACGTTTGTATTTCACCCTCAAATTGTTTCATTTTATTTTTTCCCCCTTGCCTTGTTTGGTATCATTCTTTTCAGCTCAACTGAATTTAGTTTTTTTTTTCACTGACATACTGCATTAGTACTACTATTACTATTAATAGTACTATTACTGATCTGAAATCACACAAAGAACTTAAAATCCTAGTAGTATTTTTTTACTGTAAAAAAAACCACAGACATGTTGAGTAAATTTTTATAACTTGAAATACAAATATAAATTGTACATTTTGTAAACATATACAACTATTTATCCAAAAATGCAGCCAATACACCTGCCGTTTTTTTTTTTCATTTTCAACAACCATTTAAAAATATTACTAAAACTAAAATGAGAGAACAATCAGGTGTCGCAATAAGATGCCCCACAAATTATGTGTCACAGTAAAAAAAAAGAAAAAAAGTTTGTCCACCAAAAGACAGAGGAGAACAGCACGGGGATAAACCAGCAGGCCTGACAACAGGAGGTGTATCACTCCGCTGGTTTTCTACTTAGTGACAGTGTTTACGTTGCAAATGTGCCTTTGTGACATTCATTAGTGCCCTCACTGACACACAAAACAAAACGACTACACAACAGAACAACTACACAAGACAACACAACACACTAAGTAAACACTCCACACTAAATGTCACAAATCTAACACATCTAAAAACTCTCTCTCTCTCTCTCACTTGCTCGCTCTGTCTCGCTGCCGTTACCGTCACTCCCAAAACTTTTCCCTCTTCCTAAACAACTAAATCCCACATGTTGACTTTTTAAAAAATTGGTCGACATGGTGCATTTTTCCGCCGATAGGAAAGAGGTGGCTTTTTTTCCTTTCTTTACTGTTTTCCTTAGAAAAATGCTTAAAACCCACACACACACACAAAAACGTGACGACAGTATTTAGTAAAAAGCGTGGCTTATATATATTATCATGACTCTGGATTTACTGGCCTGTAATTAAAATGTAAAAACTTTGAAGTCCGAAATTTCAATGTGGGCTGAAATAGAGACTCAGCGTGGCTGCAGCTTTTTTGCTATGTCAGCTTAACATAGTCATGTGATTTGGAGGTGCAGCGTGGACCACAGAGGGTTAATAACACTCACCTTCCTTCCATTTCCAGAGTGTAACATCCAACCACCTGTGTAAAATCCGAAATTCCCATGGTGTTGTTCAAAATGTGCTCTGGCACAATCATAAGCATCGCTTGCTACTATGGGCTGAACCATTTGTTAATGGTGCAGGGAGGGAACACTATCTAATATCTTCAGTTTTAGCATTTAGGCACAGCCTAGTTTATTTCTCACAGTTTTTTGTTGCCTTATGGTTCCAAGAGCTGTCACCAATCTTTGCATTGTGTTATTATCTCATGACACTTGTTTAATCAGCTACCATCTCTCCTATGGACTTTTTAATGTCTACAGTCTCAGATCAACACAGCCCTGCCCTCCAGCACTATCAGCAGCAGGAGCAGCAGAAACCCCTCAACAGCAACATTGTACCCATCAGGTAAAACATAGGCTACGGTTGTTTTGCCTTGTCGCCACCTCACAACAGTGATAAAGTATGATGCAATCCCATATTAGATTCTTGATGAATGTGTGTTGTTGTTATTCAGCCTGGTTCAATGTGCCCCTTTTTAACTTTAAGCACCTGCCCCTTTAAACATCTCTGCACGGCCCTGTACCACATGCACGCCTTTTTCAGTGGTACGCTCAGGGACAGTTAATACAGTGTTTTCAACAGGGAGTGTCTGGCCCTACACCTCGCGACTCGGCATTTTCGTTTTTTCTCAAGGGTTGTAGCTTTACCGCGTACGTCGATCACAAACCCTTGATGACCCCCTATGAGCAAGCACTTTGGCAACAGTGGGAAGGATAAACTCCCTTTTAACAGGAAGAAACCTCTGGCAGAACCAGGCTCAGGGAGGGGCGGGGCCATCTGCTGCAACTGGTTGGGGTGAGATAAGGAAAACAGGATAAAGACATGCTGTGGAAGAGAGACAGAGATTAATAACGGATATGATTCAATGCAGAGAGGTCTATTAACACATGTTGGGTGAGAAAAGTGACTGGAAAGGAAAAACTCAATGCATAATGGGAATCCCCCAGCAGCCTACACCTATTGCAGCACAACTAAGGGAGGATTCAGGGTCATCTGATCCAGCCCTGACTATATGCTTTAGCATATGTCCTTCAATATGTACATTGAAGGACATATCCTGGTCAAAAAATGACTCCAAGGTTCCTCACAGTGTTACTGGAGGCCAAGGTAATGCCATCCAGAGTAAAAATCTGGTTAGATACCATATTTCTAAGATTTTCAGGGCCGAGTACAATAACCTCAGTTTGATCTGAATTAAGAAGCAGAAAGTTAGCGGCCATCCAGGTCTTTATGTCTTTAAGACATTCCTGCAGTTTAACTAATTGATGTGTGTTACCTGGCTTCATGGATAGAGCTGGGTGTCATCTGCATAGCAGTGAAAATGTATACTATGCCTTCGAATGATACTGCCTAGAGGAAGCATGTATCATGTAAACAGAATTGGTCCTAGCACTGAACCCTGTGGACCTAGTTGGTCAGGGGTTCATTATACAGCAAGATAATGACCCAAAACATAAGTCCAAGGTATGCCAGAACTACCTCAGGAAAAAGAACAGGATGGTAAGGTTGAAATCATGAAGTGGCCAAGACAGTCTCCAGACTTAAACCCCCTTGAGCTGGTTTGGGATGAACTGGACAGAAGAGTCAAAGCAGAGCAACCTATGCAACATGTACGGGAACTTATGCAACAGATATAGGAATAACTTTTGAATAATATTTGATTTCTATTATAAAAAGAATGCCATTGGTGTTTTCAGCTGTTATATATCTGCCAAAGGTGGCTACTGTGATGAGTGAAAAGATTAGAATACATTTTGGTCTATAAATTGATTCTATGATTTCTTTTTCACTACAATTGCTTATTTGTACTATGCTTTCATTTCAGAGTGCAATGAGACATTAAACTGCACAATTTTCAACAAAAAATGGAAAAAGTGGGGTGTTCTAAAACTTTTAAATGGTTGTGTACATCTACTCAGTGCCTGATAATAGCAGGTACCTAACCTAGTCAAGAACACTTCTGTTAAGGTAACCATAACATTGCCAAAATCGGTTTCATAACAAGGGGCAAACTAAGGGTTACAATCATGAACAAGAAGGCTGATTTAGACTTTAGTAGCAGAATGATGAAGTATGGAGGAGAGAAATAGTTCATAATCTGAAGTACAAATTATCTGTCACAGATGGTGGAGACAGTGTTATAGCATGGGCATGAATGCCTTCCAGTGGAACCAATTATTTCTGAGCCTGTGAAAACATCAAACTGTGTATATATCTGTAATTCGTAAACAGTTAATACAAGACTTGCTGAACACCTTTGCTTAATGCTGAAAATCTGCACTTAAGTCAAGTCTTAATTGTGGCTTTTAATTTGGTGGTCTGGAGAGACAAACTTCTAAAGAAGTAGACAAGGTAATTGCCCCAAATGTTATGGATCCAACAATACAGCACATGCTTCATGCTGTGTGGATCAGTCTGCTCACCGTTCAGTTACACTGGTGCAGTCGATCGTGCTGTCAGCAGGCTCACTGTACTGGATCTCACAGCTAGAGGGCGACAAACAACAAAGTTCAGGCTCATTCACACAAGGGACTGTGAGCTTGTGATGAGGTCTTACCTGGTGGAGCTGTACTCAGAGAGTCTCAGGTCACTCAGAGACCTGCTGGAGTTTCCACACAGACCCTCCACAGATGAACCAGCAGGTCCTGCACAGGATCAGGACAGAATGAGTCAGATCAGCATCAATACTCAAACTGGACGAACACAGAAGAATAAATAACAGCACAGTTTACAGTTTATGTTGCATGAATTAAACTTTTTAACTTCTGTACCTTCTAAGTAGATCTGTGCGGTGTAGCCATCAAAGAAGACAGAGATGATGAGGTTGGAGAGCGACAACTTTGCAGTGACTCCAGTTTGGTCCTTAGAGAGCTGCACACCGTGAACCAGCTGAGGTGAGCTGCTGAGGGTCAGCGTGGAGTCGTCCAGCTGCATCACAGCAGAGACAAAGTGGAGGAAACACTGAGTGAAACATGTCAAACACACAAACAGGCTGATTTCACAGCAACAACCACTGAGTTCAGCAGCTCTGAAAGAACTGCTTCTAACAGCCCTGAGAAGAAAGATGAGAGGAGACACAGCAGAGGATGAGGGAGGACTTTGGATCAGACTCCACTCTGACACATGAACTGTGGCTGTAGGTCGCTTACCTGAACTCTCCCACCTTGTTCCAGGTGAATGTAATGCCCGTCCACACGCAGCGTCACACTGTCCAAAAAGCTCACATCTTTACTGAGCCGGTCCTCAAACGTGCCCAGAACACGGAAGTCTGGGAGTGACGGAGTCGAGAACAGAGGGTACGCACACCGATCCTGGATGGAGTTAATCTGGCCGTGGACGTCAATGATAGTGGGGCCGGTCACAGTGCAGATCGAGTCCACCACACTGGACACCTCAGGTAGAGATTCTTAAAAATAAAAGGGAAAGGACGTCTTAGTATCAGCTCTACAAGTCCTCTGAATTTTGAAAGTTTGGAACTTCTTGCACAGTCTAAACAGATGTGATGACAAGTTCAAGAGATGGATACAGGAACATTAAACTATCGTCACACTTTCAGCATGGACTGATACAACCTCCGGAATGTAATGGTCTCTTGGAATTTCTTTGAGTTTTCTTTTGGGTTCCTTGTAATACATGTATTTAATTAAGGAATTACAGTAGTTAGAAAAATATTAAGTAACTTTTAACATATTTCAGCACATGATTTACATTATCTTTTCCAGAAAGTGTGACTATGAAGGAGACCTGTTTGGGTACTTTTGTGTTGTGTTGTTTACTGTTTACAAGAGTGGAAAGTATTTGGAAAGACTGATCCTCACAGACAGTTGATGGAACTAGGGACTGAGTGTCAGGGGATGGGTCTGTGACCTATTTCGCCGTGTTTGTGTGTCTTGTTTCCAAAGTGATATCTCAAATCAGGATCAGAATACTTTATTGATCCCCAGGGGAAATTATTTTTCGTTACAGTGCTCCATTATAAACAAACATTAACAGAGACAGACAATACACTAACTAAGAATAGCACAATATATACAGGCATATATATACATAAAAGACACTATACATAAAAGTCACGATTAATAAATAGCTGAAAATGTGTAAAAAGGGTGTAGCTGTTGCAGTAAACAGTGTGTTAAGTGGATGAGTTGTACAGGGAGATGGCCACAGGCAGGAATGATTTCCTGTCGTTCAGTGGTGCTTTTCGGTAATCTCAGTCTCTCACTGAACGTGCTCCTGTGACTGACCAGCATGTCATGGAGTGGGTGGGAGGTGTTATCGAATATTGTCTTTATCTTGGACAGCATCCGCCTCTCCGACACCACCTTGAGGGAGTCCAGCTCCATCCCCACAACATTACTGGCCTTACGGATCAGTTTATCGAGTCTGTTGGCATCTGCGACCTTCAGCCTGCTCCCCCAGCAAGCAACAGCATAGAGGATCACACTGGCCACAAAAGACTCATAGAAAATCCTGAGCATTTTCTGGCAGATGTTGAAGGACCTCAGTCGCCTCAAAAAATAGAGACGACTCTATTAATCAGTATAAATTTTGCCTAATGCAATGACAGGACCCTGACACTTTGGTGTGCCCCAAGTGTTCAGCAGTCGAGGCATTTAATGTAGTCACATGGCTTTTTGAAGTCTTGGATATTATTTGGCTGCTCACAGTGAAAAAGAATCACTTCCTGTGGACAGTAGGTGATGTCACAGAGCACCCACTAACTATGTTTCATGCTGCTGTTTATCATTTGTGGAACCCACAATGAAAATCTAGTCTAGAATGGATGAAATTTAACCACTTAATCCGGAAGTTCTGCTTCTGCCAGGTATGATTGTGACCAAATATTGTTAGTTGGGCTTTCCAGAATGTGATTCTCATGGAGCTTGTAACAGATGGTATGTTGGATAATATATATTTGAGCTGGAACAATTTCAAGTGCTGTGGAAACACATTGCCTTTTGGTGTTGTCCCACTTTAACAAAAACTGAAAAGCGTCCCAAATTACCATCACGAAGGGCTGAAAGAAGAGTTGGTTCAAGTGCAAAGTCTTTGAAGAGTGTAAAATCTTGCAAATTTGCATTTTAAAGGGAAAATGATTGACTTCTTCTTGGGCTTACGGTTCCAAGACATTTGGCTCCAAGAGATTTTTAAAAAAAAATAATATTTTCAATGTAGAAGAGATTGTGGGTCAGACAGTGTAGCATAAATCAAAAAATTTCATAGCTGTTGACTGCAAACCTGTCAGCTAAACATCCTGGACAAATAATCAAGCAGTGGCACTTCAGTGTAAGCAGCTGCACAAATTTACCTTCACAGATGACACCAGCGTCCTCAGAGTGTCCACAGTTGTGAGATCCAAATCCTAAGTGCTGGCACTGAGTGAGATTTGACTCACTGCCTGAGCAACTGACATCATCCAACCAGATGGGTCCGGTGCCCTGTCCAAACTGTGCACTTTGTGGTGCTGAGACGACCCTGCCACAGCCCAGCTGTCTACACACCACCTGAGCATCCACCTGGTCCCATGAATCATCGCAAACCGTCCCCCACTGCCCACTGTGGAAGATCTCCACCCTGCCAGAGCAAGAGCTGTTTCCTCCATTAACCAGGCGGATGTGCCCCTCCACTGCTGCACTGTTGCTCACTGCTGTTGTAGAATTTAACCCGACCTGATTGGCTGTAGAGATCTGTGGTATTGGAGCAGGTGTGGTTGAGGGAACTGCAGATGTGGTTGTGTTCACCTCTGTTTACAGTCAATACATAAATAAATAAGTGAAAGTACTGCACTAATGCTGAGAGCATTTTTCTCATGAAGAGTTAAATTGAACAGGAACATGAAAAGGGTGAATATGTTACAGTGTAACTAGGGGGCAACAATACCTGCACAGTATGCAAGGTGGCACACAGATGGCCTCTCAAGTTTGTAAACGTAGTAGTTTCCATGGCAGAGTTTGACTTGGATGGTGTGTGAGCTAAAATAGCAGCAGCTGCCAGACCAGTTGTTGCACACAGTGCGAGTTACAGTTTCACCTGGCTGTGTGGGATGAGGTTGTGTTATCCACAGAGGAGCATGGGTTCCACACCTGTTTGTGTCTATACACCTCTCGGGAATACGAGCATAGGAGCTCCCCAGAAACAGGCGGTACCAGCCTTGCCAGTTAATAGATTGATCACAGTGTAGGTCCTGAGTATTTGTGTTGTTTGTTGAACGCCATTCATCATTCAGTACAGCGTAGTTGTAACAAGGATCAACACTTTGGGGAGTTTCTGAAGGATGAAAAGAAGTAATCTTTATTTCAAGCAACTTTTTAACTGATTTTCATACAACCTTTTATTCTATGCTATAAACACTTTTTAATGATCACACACACTGATGGATGTTTTGTGGACAATTTGGGTTCAAAATCTTGGTCAAGAAAACTTTGACATGCAGACTAAAGGATGCAGGGATCGAATATGAGGTGTGAACGAGCCTTGAAATATGAAATTTTGGAGTTAAATTGTGTGTCTACTTTCCAAAGTGATATCTCAAATACAATCAGTATTAATTCTGCCTAATTGGATGACAGGACCCTGACACTTTAGTGCACCCCAACTGTTCAGCAGTTTAGGCATTTAATGCAGTCACATGGCTTTTTGAAGTCTCGGATATTATTTTGCTGCTCAGAGCCAAAAAGAGTCACGTCCTGTGCACAGTAGGTGAGGTCACAGAGCACCCACTATGTTTCATGTTGCTGTATGTCATTTGCGGAACCCACAATGAAAATTTATTCTAGAATGGATGAAATTTAACCACCTAATCCGGAAGTTCTATTTCTACCGGTGCAGGTATGACTGAGACCACATATTGTTACTCAGGCTTTCCAGAATGTGATTCTCATGGAGCTTGGAAAAGCTGGTACATGTTGGATAATATATATTTGAGCTGGAACAATTTCAAGTGCTGTGGAAACACATTGCATTTTGTTGCTGTCCCACTTTAACAAAAACTGAGACGCGTCCCAATTTACCATCAAAAGGGCTGAAAGAAGAGTTGGTTCAATTCTACCAAATTTAGATTTTAAAGGGAAAATGATTGACTTCCTGTTGGGTTCACAGTTCCAAAAGATTTGGCTCCAAGAGATGTTTTTTAAATAATATTTTAAATGTAGAAGAGATTGTGAGTCAGACAGTGTAGCATAAATAAAAAGTATCATAGCTGTTGACTGCAAACCTGTCAGCTAAACATCCTGGACAAATAATCAAGCAGTGGCACTTCAGTGTAAGCAGCTGCACAAATTTACCTTCACAGATGACACCAGCGTCCTCAGAGTGTCCACAGTTGTGAGATCCAAATCCTAAGTGCTGGCACTGAGTGAGATTTGACTCACTGCCTGAGCAACTGACATCATCCAACCAGATGGGTCCGGTGCCCTGTCCAAACTGTGCATTTTGTGGTGCTGAGATGACCCTGCCACAGCCCAGCTGTCTACACACCACCTGAGCATCCACCTGGTCCCATGAATCATCGCAAACCGTCCCCCACTGCCCACTGTGGAAGAGCTCCACCCTGCCAGAGCAAGAGCTGTTTCCTCCATTAACCAGGCGGATGTGCCCCTCCACTGCTGCACTGTTGCTCACTGCTGTTGTAGAATTTAACCCGACCTGATTGGCTGTAGAGATCTGTGGTATTGGAGCAGGTGTGGTTGAGGGAACTGCAGATGTGGTTGTGTTCACCTCTGTTTACAGTCAATACATAAATAAATAAGTGAAAGTACTGCACTAATGCTGAGAGCATTTTTCTCATGAAGAGATAAATTGAACAGGAAGATGAAAAGGATGAATTTGTTACAGTGTAACTAGGGGGCAACAATACCTGCACAGTATGCAAGGTGGCACACAGATGGCCTCTCAAGTTTGTAAACGTAGTAGTTTCCATGGCAGAGTTTGACTTGAATGGTGTGTGAGCTAAAATAGCAGCAGCTGCCAGACCAGTTGTTGCACACAGTGCGAGTTACAGTTTCACCGGGCTGTGTGGGATGAGGTTGTGTTATCCACAGAGGAGCATGGGTTCCACACCTGTTTGTGTCTATACACCTCTCGGGAATACGAGCATCAGAGCTCCCAAGAAACAGGCGGTACCAGCCTTGCCAGTTAATAGATTGATCACAGTGTAGGTCCTGAGTATTTGTGTTGTTTGTTGAACGCCATTCATCATTCAGCACAGTGTAGTTGTAACAAGGATCAACACTTTGGGGAGTTTCTGAAGGATGAAAAGAAGTAATCTTTATTTCAAGCAACTTTCACTGATATTTATACATAGCTTTATTCTATGCTATAAACACTTTTTAATGATCACACACACTGATGGATGTTTTGGGGACAATTTGGGTTCAAAATCTTGGCCAAGAACACTTCGACATGCAGACTGAAAGATGCAGGGATCGAATATGTGGTGTGAACGAGCCTTGAAATATTAACCTTGGGAGTTAAATTGTGTGTCTTGTTTCCAAACTGATATCTCAAATACAATCAGTATAAATTCTGCCTAATGCGATGACAGGACCCTGACACTTTGGTGTGCCCCAAGTGTTCAGCAGTCGAGGCATTTAATGTAGTCACATGGCTTTTTGAAGTCTCGGATATTATTTGGCTGCTCACAGTGAAAAAGAATCACTTCCTGTGGACAGTAGGTGATGTCACAGAGCACCCACTAACTATGTTTCATGCTGCTGTTTATCATTTGTGGAACCCACAATGAAAATCTAGTCTAGAATGGATGAAATTTAACCACTTAATCCGGAAGTTCTGCTTCTGCCAGGTATGATTGTGACCAAATATTGTTAGTTGGGCTTTCCTGAATGTGATTCTCATGGAGCTTGTAACAGATGGTACATGCTGGATAATATATATTTGAGCTGGAACAATTTCAAGTGCTGTGGAAACACATTGCATTTTGTTGCTGTCCCACTTTAACAAAAACTGAGACGCGTCCCAATTTACCATCAAAAGGGCTGAAAGAAGAGTTGGTTCAATTCTACCAAATTTAGATTTTAAAGGGAAAATGATTGACTTCCTGTTGGGTTCACAGTTCCAAGACATTTGGCTCCAAGAGATGTTTTTTAAATAATACTTTAAATGTAGAAGAGATTGTGAGTCAGACAGTGTAGCATAAATAAAAAGTATCATAGCTGTTGACTGCAAACCTGTCAGCTAAACATCCTGGACAAATAATCAAGCAGTGGCACTTCAGTGTAAGCAGCTGCACAAATTTACCTTCACAGATGACACCAGCGTCCTCAGAGTGTCCACAGTTGTGAGATCCAAATCCTAAGTGCTGGCACTGAGTGAGATTTGACTCACTGCCTGAGCAACTGACATCATCCAACCAGATGGGTCCGGTGCCCTGTCCAAACTGTGCATTTTGTGGTGCTGAGATGACCCTGCCACAGCCCAGCTGTCTACACACCACCTGAGCATCCACCTGGTCCCATGAATCATCGCAAACCGTCCCCCACTGCCCACTGTGGAAGAGCTCCACCCTGCCAGAGCAAGAGCTGTTTCCTCCATTAACCAGGCGGATGTGCCCCTCCACTGCTGCACTGTTGCTCACTGCTGTTGTAGAATTTAACCCGACCTGATTGGCTGTAGAGATCTGTGGTATTGGAGCAGGTGTGGTTGAGGGAACTGCAGATGTGGTTGTGTTCACCTCTGTTTACAGTCAATACATAAATAAATAAGTGAAAGTACTGCACTAATGCTGAGAGCATTTTTCTCATGAAGAGTTAAATTGAACAGGAAGATGAAAAGGATGAATTTGTTACAGTGTAACTAGGGGGCAACAATACCTGCACAGTATGCAAGGTGGCACACAGATGGCCTCTCAAGTTTGTAAACGTAGTAGTTTCCATGGCAGAGTTTGACTTGGATGGTGTGTGAGCTAAAATAGCAGCAGCTGCCAGACCAGTTGTTGCACACAGTGCGAGTTACAGTTTCACCGAGCTGTGTGGGATGAGGTTGTGTTATCCACAGAGGAGCATGGGTTCCACACCTGTTTGTGTCTATACACCTCTCGGGAATACGAGCATCAGAGCTCCCAAGAAACAGGCGGTACCAGCCTTGCCAGTTAATAGATTGATCACAGTGTAGGTCCTGAGTATTTGTGTTGTTTGTTGAACGCCATTCATCATTCAGTACAGTGTAGTTGTAACAAGGATCAACACTTTGGGGAGTTTCTGAAGGATGAAAAGAAGTAATCTTTATTTCAAGCAACTTTCACTGATATTTATACATAGCTTTATTCTATGCTATAAACACTTTTTAATGATCACACACACTGATGGATGTTTTGGGGACAATTTGGGTTCAAAATCTTGGCCAAGAACACTTCGACATGCAGACTGAAAGATGCAGGGATCGAATATGTGGTGTGAACGAGCCTTGAAATATTAACCTTGGGAGTTAAATTGTGTGTCTTGTTTCCAAACTGATATCTCAAATACAATCAGTATAAATTCTGCCTAATGCAATGACAGGACCCTGACACTTTGGTGTGCCCCAAGTGTTCAGCAGTCGAGGCATTTAATGTAGTCACATGGCTTTTGAAGTCTCGGATATTATTTGGCTGCTCACAGTGAAAAAGAATCACTTCCTGTGGACAGTAGGTGATGTCACAGAGCACCCACTAACTATGTTTCATGCTGCTGTTTATCATTTGTGGAACCCACAATGAAAATCTAGTCTAGAATGGATGAAATTTAACCACTTAATCCGGAAGTTCTGCTTCTGCCAGGTATGATTGTGACCAAATATTGTTAGTTGGGCTTTCCTGAATGTGATTCTCATGGAGCTTGTAACAGATGGTACATGTTGGATAATATATATTTGAGCTGGAACAATTTCAAGTGCTGTGGAAACACATTGCATTTTGTTGCTGTCCCACTTTAACAAAAACTGAGACGCGTCCCAATTTACCATCAAAAGGGCTGAAAGAAGAGTTGGTTCAATTCTACCAAATTTAGATTTTAAAGGGAAAATGATTGACTTCCTGTTGGGTTCACAGTTCCAAGACATTTGGCTCCAAGAGATGTTTTTTAAATAATACTTTAAATGTAGAAGAGATTGTGAGTCAGACAGTGTAGCATAAATAAAAAGTATCATAGCTGTTGACTGCAAACCTGTCAGCTAAACATCCTGGACAAATAATCAAGCAGTGGCACTTCAGTGTAAGCAGCTGCACAAATTTACCTTCACAGATGACACCAGCGTCCTCAGAGTGTCCACAGTTGTGAGATCCAAATCCTAAGTGCTGGCACTGAGTGAGATTTGACTCACTGCCTGAGCAACTGACATCATCCAACCAGATGGGTCCGGTGCCCTGTCCAAACTGTGCATTTTGTGGTGCTGAGATGACCCTGCCACAGCCCAGCTGTCTACACACCACCTGAGCATCCACCTGGTCCCATGAATCATCGCAAACCGTCCCCCACTGCCCACTGTGGAAGAGCTCCACCCTGCCAGAGCAAGAGCTGTTTCCTCCATTAACCAGGCGGATGTGCCCCTCCACTGCTGCACTGTTGCTCACTGCTGTTGTAGAATTTAACCCGACCTGATTGGCTGTAGAGATCTGTGGTATTGGAGCAGGTGTGGTTGAGGGAACTGCAGATGTGGTTGTGTTCACCTCTGTTTACAGTCAATACATAAATAAATAAGTGAAAGTACTGCACTAATGCTGAGAGCATTTTTCTCATGAAGAGTTAAATTGAACAGGAAGATGAAAAGGATGAATTTGTTACAGTGTAACTAGGGGGCAACAATACCTGCACAGTATGCAAGGTGGCACACAGATGGCCTCTCAAGTTTGTAAACGTAGTAGTTTCCATGGCAGAGTTTGACTTGGATGGTGTGTGAGCTAAAATAGCAGCAGCTGCCAGACCAGTTGTTGCACACAGTGCGAGTTACAGTTTCACCGAGCTGTGTGGGATGAGGTTGTGTTATCCACAGAGGAGCATGGGTTCCACACCTGTTTGTGTCTATACACCTCTCGGGAATACGAGCATCAGAGCTCCCAAGAAACAGGCGGTACCAGCCTTGCCAGTTAATAGATTGATCACAGTGTAGGTCCTGAGTATTTGTGTTGTTTGTTGAACGCCATTCATCATTCAGTACAGTGTAGTTGTAACAAGGATCAACACTTTGGGGAGTTTCTGAAGGATGAAAAGAAGTAATCTTTATTTCAAGCAACTTTCACTGATATTTATACATAGCTTTATTCTATGCTATAAACACTTTTTAATGATCACACACACTGATGGATGTTTTGGGGACAATTTGGGTTCAAAATCTTGGCCAAGAACACTTCGACATGCAGACTGAAAGATGCAGGGATCGAATATGTGGTGTGAACGAGCCTTGAAATATTAACCTTGGGAGTTAAATTGTGTGTCTTGTTTCCAAACTGATATCTCAAATACAATCAGTATAAATTCTGCCTAATGCAATGACAGGACCCTGACACTTTGGTGTGCCCCAAGTGTTCAGCAGTCGAGGCATTTAATGTAGTCACATGGCTTTTTGAAGTCTCGGATATTATTTGGCTGCTCACAGTGAAAAAGAATCACTTCCTGTGGACAGTAGGTGATGTCACAGAGCACCCACTAACTATGTTCATGCTGCTGTTTATCATTTGTGGAACCCACAATGAAAATCTAGTCTAGAATGGATGAAATTTAACCACTTAATCCGGAAGTTCTGCTTCTGCCAGGTATGATTGTGACCAAATATTGTTAGTTGGGCTTTCCTGAATGTGATTCTCATGGAGCTTGTAACAGATGGTACATGTTGGATAATATATATTTGAGCTGGAACAATTTCAAGTGCTGTGGAAACACATTGCATTTTGTTGCTGTCCCACTTTAACAAAAACTGAGACGCGTCCCAATTTACCATCAAAAGGGCTGAAAGAAGAGTTGGTTCAATTCTACCAAATTTAGATTTTAAAGGGAAAATGATTGACTTCCTGTTGGGTTCACAGTTCCAAAAGATTTGGCTCCAAGAGATGTTTTTTAAATAATACTTTAAATGTAGAAGAGATTGTGAGTCAGACAGTGTAGCATAAATAAAAAGTATCATAGCTGTTGACTGCAAACCTGTCAGCTAAACATCCTGGACAAATAATCAAGCAGTGGCACTTCAGTGTAAGCAGCTGCACAAATTTACCTTCACAGATGACACCAGCGTCCTCAGAGTGTCCACAGTTGTGAGATCCAAATCCTAAGTGCTGGCACTGAGTGAGATTTGACTCACTGCCTGAGCAACTGACATCATCCAACCAGATGGGTCCGGTGCCCTGTCCAAACTGTGCATTTTGTGGTGCTGAGATGACCCTGCCACAGCCCAGCTGTCTACACACCACCTGAGCATCCACCTGGTCCCATGAATCATCGCAAACCGTCCCCCACTGCCCACTGTGGAAGAGCTCCACCCTGCCAGAGCAAGAGCTGTTTCCTCCATTAACCAGGCGGATGTGCCCCTCCACTGCTGCACTGTTGCTCACTGCTGTTGTAGAATTTAACCCGACCTGATTGGCTGTAGAGATCTGTGGTATTGGAGCAGGTGTGGTTGAGGGAACTGCAGATGTGGTTGTGTTCACCTCTGTTTACAGTCAATACATAAATAAATAAGTGAAAGTACTGCACTAATGCTGAGAGCATTTTTCTCATGAAGAGTTAAATTGAACAGGAAGATGAAAAGGATGAATTTGTTACAGTGTAACTAGGGGGCAACAATACCTGCACAGTATGCAAGGTGGCACACAGATGGCCTCTCAAGTTTGTAAACGTAGTAGTTTCCATGGCAGAGTTTGACTTGGATGGTGTGTGAGCTAAAATAGCAGCAGCTGCCAGACCAGTTGTTGCACACAGTGCGAGTTACAGTTTCACCGGCTGTGTGGGATGAGGTTGTGTTATCCACAGAGGAGCATGGGTTCCACACCTGTTTGTGTCTATACACCTCTCGGGAATACGAGCATCAGAGCTCCCAAGAAACAGGCGGTACCAGCCTTGCCAGTTAATAGATTGATCACAGTGTAGGTCCTGAGTATTTGTGTTGTTTGTTGAACGCCATTCATCATTCAGTACAGTGTAGTTGTAACAAGGATCAACACTTTGGGGAGTTTCTGAAGGATGAAAAGAAGTAATCTTTATTTCAAGCAACTTTCACTGATATTTATACATAGCTTTATTCTATGCTATAAACACTTTTTAATGATCACACACACTGATGGATGTTTGGGGACAATTTGGGTTCAAAATCTTGGCCAAGAACACTTCGACATGCAGACTGAAAGATGCAGGGATCGAATATGTGGTGTGAACGAGCCTTGAAATATTAACCTTGGGAGTTAAATTGTGTGTCTTGTTTCCAAACTGATATCTCAAATACAATCAGTATAAATTCTGCCTAATGCAATGACAGGACCCTGACACTTTGGTGTGCCCCAAGTGTTCAGCAGTCGAGGCATTTAATGTAGTCACATGGCTTTTTGAAGTCTCGGATATTATTTGGCTGCTCACAGTGAAAAAGAATCACTTCCTGTGGACAGTAGGTGATGTCACAGAGCACCCACTAACTATGTTTCATGCTGCTGTTTATCATTTGTGGAACCCACAATGAAAATCTAGTCTAGAATGGATGAAATTTAACCACTTAATCCGGAAGTTCTGCTTCTGCCAGGTATGATTGTGACCAAATATTGTTAGTTGGGCTTTCCTGAATGTGATTCTCATGGAGCTTGTAACAGATGGTACATGTTGGATAATATATATTTGAGCTGGAACAATTTCAAGTGCTGTGGAAACACATTGCATTTTGTTGCTGTCCCACTTTAACAAAAACTGAGACGCGTCCCAATTTACCATCAAAAGGGCTGAAAGAAGAGTTGGTTCAATTCTACCAAATTTAGATTTTAAAGGGAAAATGATTGACTTCCTGTTGGGTTCACAGTTCCAAGATTTGGCTCCAAGAGATGTTTTTTAAATAATACTTTAAATGTAGAAGAGATTGTGAGTCAGACTGTGTAGCATAAATAAAAAGTATCATAGCTGTTGACTGCAAACCTGTCAGCTAAACATCCTGGACAAATAATCAAGCAGTGGCACTTCAGTGTAAGCAGCTGCACAAATTTACCTTCACAGATGACACCAGCGTCCTCAGAGTGTCCACAGTTGTGAGATCCAAATCCTAAGTGCTGGCACTGAGTGAGATTTGACTCACTGCCTGAGCAACTGACATCATCCAACCAGATGGGTCCGGTGCCCTGTCCAAACTGTGCATTTTGTGGTGCTGAGATGACCCTGCCACAGCCCAGCTGTCTACACACCACCTGAGCATCCACCTGGTCCCATGAATCATCGCACACTGTCCCCCACTGCCCACTGTGGAAGAGCTCCACCCTGCCAGAGCAAGAGCTGTTTCCTCCATTAACCAGGCGGATGTGCCCCTCCACTGCTGCACTGTTGCTCACTGCTGTTGTAGAATTTAACCCGACCTGATTGGCTGTAGAGATCTGTGGTATTGGAGCAGGTGTGGTTGAGGGAACTGCAGATGTGGTTGTGTTCACCTCTGTTTACAGTCAATACATAAATAAATAAGTGAAAGTACTGCACTAATGCTGAGAGCATTTTTCTCATGAAGAGTTAAATTGAACAGGAAGATGAAAAGGATGAATTTGTTACAGTGTAACTAGGGGGCAACAATACCTGCACAGTATGCAAGGTGGCACACAGATGGCCTCTCAAGTTTGTAAACGTAGTAGTTTCCATGGCAGAGTTTGACTTGGATGGTGTGTGAGCTAAAATAGCAGCAGCTGCCAGACCAGTTGTTGCACACAGTGCGAGTTACAGTTTCACCGAGCTGTGTGGGATGAGGTTGTGTTATCCACAGAGGAGCATGGGTTCCACACCTGTTTGTGTCTATACACCTCTCGGGAATACGAGCATCAGAGCTCCCAAGAAACAGGCGGTACCAGCCTTGCCAGTTAATAGATTGATCACAGTGTAGGTCCTGAGTATTTGTGTTGTTTGTTGAACGCCATTCATCATTCAGCACAGTGTAGTTGTAACAAGGATCAACACTTTGGGGAGTTTCTGAAGGATGAAAAGAAATAATCTTTATTTCAAGCAACTTTCACTGATATTTATACATAGCTTTATTCTATGCTATAAACACTTTTTAATGATCACACACACTGATGGATGCTTTGGGGACAATTTGGGTTCAAAATCTTGGCCAAGAACACTTCGACATGCAGACTGAAAGATGCAGGGATCGAATATGAGGTGTGAACAAGCCTTGAAATATTAACCTTGGGAGTTAAATTGTGTGTCTTGTTTCCAAACTGATATCTCAAATACAATCAGTATAAATTCGGCCTAATGCGATGACAGGACCCTGACACTTTGGTGTGCCCCAAGTGTTCAGCAGTCGAGGCATTTAATGTAGTCACATGGCTTTTTGAAGTCTCGGATATTATTTGGCTGCTCACAGTGAAAAAGAATCACTTCCTGTGGACAGTAGGTGATGTCACAGAGCACCCACTAACTATGTTTCATGCTGCTGTTTATCATTTGTGGAACCCACAATGAAAATCTAGTCTAGAATGGATGAAATTTAACCACTTAATCCGGAAGTTCTGCTTCTGCCAGGTATGATTGTGACCAAATATTGTTAGTTGGGCTTTCCTGAATGTGATTCTCATGGAGCTTGTAACAGATGGTACATGTTGGATAATATATATTTGAGCTGGAACAATTTCAAGTGCTGTGGAAACACATTGCATTTTGTTGCTGTCCCACTTTAACAAAAACTGAGACGCGTCCCAATTTACCATCAAAAGGGCTGAAAGAAGAGTTGGTTCAATTCTACCAAATTTAGATTTTAAAGGGAAAATGATTGACTTCCTGTTGGGTTCACAGTTCCAAAAGATTTGGCTCCAAGAGATGTTTTTTAAATAATACTTTAAATGTAGAAGAGATTGTGAGTCAGACAGTGTAGCATAAATAAAAAGTATCATAGCTGTTGACTGCAAACCTGTCAGCTAAACATCCTGGACAAATAATCAAGCAGTGGCACTTCAGTGTAAGCAGCTGCACAAATTTACCTTCACAGATGACACCAGCGTCCTCAGAGTGTCCACAGTTGTGAGATCCAAATCCTAAGTGCTGGCACTGAGTGAGATTTGACTCACTGCCTGAGCAACTGACATCATCCAACCAGATGGGTCCGGTGCCCTGTCCAAACTGTGCATTTTGTGGTGCTGAGATGACCCTGCCACAGCCCAGCTGTCTACACACCACCTGAGCATCCACCTGGTCCCATGAATCATCGCAAACCGTCCCCCACTGCCCACTGTGGAAGAGCTCCACCCTGCCAGAGCAAGAGCTGTTTCCTCCATTAACCAGGCGGATGTGCCCCTCCACTGCTGCACTGTTGCTCACTGCTGTTGTAGAATTTAACCCGACCTGATTGGCTGTAGAGATCTGTGGTATTGGAGCAGGTGTGGTTGAGGGAACTGCAGATGTGGTTGTGTTCACCTCTGTTTACAGTCAATACATAAATAAATAAGTGAAAGTACTGCACTAATGCTGAGAGCATTTTTCTCATGAAGAGTTAAATTGAACAGGAAGATGAAAAGGATGAATTTGTTACAGTGTAACTAGGGGGCAACAATACCTGCACAGTATGCAAGGTGGCACACAGATGGCCTCTCAAGTTTGTAAACGTAGTAGTTTCCATGGCAGAGTTTGACTTGGATGGTGTGTGAGCTAAAATAGCAGCAGCTGCCAGACCAGTTGTTGCACACAGTGCGAGTTACAGTTTCACCGAGCTGTGTGGGATGAGGTTGTGTTATCCACAGAGGAGCATGGGTTCCACACCTGTTTGTGTCTATACACCTCTCGGGAATACGAGCATCAGAGCTCCCAAGAAACAGGCGGTACCAGCCTTGCCAGTTAATAGATTGATCACAGTGTAGGTCCTGAGTATTTGTGTTGTTTGTTGAACGCCATTCATCATTCAGCACAGTGTAGTTGTAACAAGGATCAACACTTTGGGGAGTTTCTGAAGGATGAAAAGAAATAATCTTTATTTCAAGCAACTTTCACTGATATTTATACATAGCTTTATTCTATGCTATAAACACTTTTTAATGATCACACACACTGATGGATGCTTTGGGGACAATTTGGGTTCAAAATCTTGGCCAAGAACACTTCGACATGCAGACTGAAAGATGCAGGGATCGAATATGAGGTGTGAACAAGCCTTGAAATATTAACCTTGGGAGTTAAATTGTGTGTCTTGTTTCCAAACTGATATCTCAAATACAATCAGTATAAATTCTGCCTAATGCGATGACAGGACCCTGACACTTTGGTGTGCCCCAAGTGTTCAGCAGTCGAGGCATTTAATGTAGTCACATGGCTTTTTGAAGTCTTGGATATTATTTGACTGCTCACAGCGAAAAAGAATCACTTCCTGTGGACAGTAGGTGATGTCACAGAGCACCCACTAACTATGTTTCATGTTGCTGTATGTCATTTGTGGAACCCACAATGAAAATCTAGTCTAGAATGGATGAAATTTAACCACTTAATCCGGAAGTTCTGCTTCTGCCAGGTATGATTGTGACCAAATATTGTTAGTTGGGCTTTCCAGAATGTGATTCTCATGGAGCTTGTAACAGATGGTACATGCTGGATAATATATATTTGAGCTGGAACAATTTCAAGTGCTGTGGAAACACATTGCCTTTTGGTGTTTTCCCACTTTAACAAAAACTGAAAAGCGTCCTAAATTACCATCAAAAGGGCTGAAAGAAGAGTTGGTTCATTTCTACCAAATTTAGATTTTAAATGGAAAATGATTGACTTCCTGTTGAGTTCACAGTTCCAAAAGTTTTGGCTTTAAGAGATGTTTTTTAAATAATACTTTCAATGTAGAAGAGATTGTGGGTCAGACAGTGTAGCATAAATACAAAATATCTAAGCTGTTGACTGCAAACCTGTCAGCTAAACATCCTGGAGAGATAATCAAGCAGTGGGACTTCAGTGTAAGCAGCTGCACAAATTTACCTTCACAGATGACACCAGCATCCTCAAAGTGTGCACAGTTGTGAGATCCAAATCCTAAGTGCTGGCACTGAGTGAGATTTGACTCACTGCCTGAGCAACTGACATCATCCAACCAGATGGGTCCTGTGCCCTGTCCAAACTGAGCATTTTGTGGTGCTGAGACGACCCTGCCACAGCCCAGCTGTCTACACACCACCTGAGCATCCACCTGGTCCCATAAATCATCGCACACTGTCCCCCACTGCCCACTGTGGAAGATCTCCACCCTGCCAGAGCAAGAGCTGTTTCCTCCAACCAGGCGGATGTGCCCCTCCACTGCTGCACTGTTGCTCACTGCTGTTGTAGAAGTGAAGCCGACCTGATTGGCTGTAGAGGTCTGTGGTATTGGAGCAGGTGTGGTTGAGGGAACTGCAGATGTTGCTGTCTTCACCTCTGTTTACAGTCAATACATAAATAAATAAGTGAAAGTACTGTACTAATGCTCAATTCAATTCAATTCAACTTTATTTATATTGCGCCAAATCACAACAAACTGATATTCACTGATATTTATACACAGCTTTATAATATGCTATAAACACTTTTTAATGATCACACACACTGATGGATGATTTGTGGACAATTTGGGTTCAAAATCTTGGTCAAGAAAACTTTGACATACCGACCAAAGGAGGCCGGGATCGAACATGAGGTGTGAACAAGCCTTGAAATCTTAAATTTGGGAGTTAAATTGTGTGTCTACTTTCCAAAGTGATATCTCAAATACAAATATTATAAATTCTGCCTAATGCGATGACAGGACCCTGACACTTCAGTGTGCCCCAAGTGTTCAGCAGTCGAGGCATTTAATGTAGTCACACGGCTTTTTGAAGTCTCGGATATTATTTGGCTGCTCACAGCCAAAAAGAGTCACGTCCTGTGCACAGTAGGTGAGGTCACAGAGCACCCTCTATGTTTCATGTTTTTGTATGTCATTTGTGGAATTTTCATATGTGACAATGACCTTTAACAACCTCCCAGGTACAATATGATCTACGTCAATAGAAACTAGAGATGGCACGATACCACTTTTTTGTTATGTCCGATACCGATACCGATATAATAAATTTGGATATTTCCTGATACCGATATGAATCCGATATAGTGTGTTTTTTAATCAACAAAACTATTTTTTTAATATCTTACGGTATTTTGCATAAGTTCATACTCAAGTTCAAAAAACAACAACACTAAAGCTATTCCATTATACCTGTATGAAAAAAAAATATTTCATAGTTCAGCAATACTGATCAATCTAATAAACTTAAACCTACTCCATCCTCCCTTTTCTGGTATTTTAAAGTGTACTTAGCGTAAATATTAAGCAACCTAACTAACAGGGTTCCAATTCCCAGCAAGACATAAAAAAACAAAAAAAACCAAACAAGCAAAAAAAAAATAGAGAACCACCCCCTCACACTCCACCTCGTGATGCTTAATCGACGTAATCAACCTTAATTTGATGCAGTGTGAAAAGAAAATGCACAGAAATAAATTATTTTTCAAGAAATATTAAATAGATTCAACATCTTTCTTTAACAGAATTGCACACTGTACAGATGGTGCCTTCCCAAAGGAAAAAGTACTATAGCTTACTAGGGTATATATTAGACTTAATAGTTACTATATACAGTAATGGACTTCTATTCATTTTACATCAAATTAAAACTTTGGGTGTCAGATAATTATTTAATAAAAGCTAGACATTTTAAATGAGAATAAGAAAGAAAAGTATTTCTTTGTGCCCCCCCCTTTCCCTGTTAATGCCCTGGCACTGGCAAAACTTTGCTAGATCCGCCCCTGCACAGTTACCAGCCGTCAGCTACGTAGAAAAGGATCCTGGTGTAGAAAGTAATATTAAATACATTCTAACAACAGCTTATCAAGGTTAAACGTGCTGCTGTTGTTCAGCCGCTGGTTTCCTCTTTCTGGTGCAAAGTGGGCCAAAAACAAACAAGAGAGACGGAGTCACGACAGAAAAGCCGATCAGCTGATCATTAAGCAGTTTCATGATTGAAGTAGCGGCAGGAGAGGGAGGGAGAGAGAGGCAGTTGCTCCATATATGGTTGTTAAGCTTAACGTGGGAACGCTTTACAAACATTCAGAGATGGACTTACACACTTGCTTTACTTCTCTCGGGGATAACTTTGTCGGAGATGAAATGCCGGGTTGGTAGCGAAGCTCCAAATGCTCAACCAGACCATCGACAGGTCTGGCACGCCACAGCCCCTCTATCACGTGATGCATACTGCTCCGACATGCTAAGGTTATGAGGCGAGTTACGGCGTGTCGCAAGTTTTGTGAGGTGCTTTCGTGATATTTAATGGATCAGATTACATTTTTTATTTCTCTCCGATATCCGATCCAGTAATTTAGGTCAGTATCATACCGATACGTAATATCGGATCGGTCCATCTCTAATAGAAACTGGAAGAAAGGTCTTTGAGAAGAGAATTGCAACTCGTGAGCTCAGTGAGGTGTTATGACTCAAAACAATATTACCATTTATTTATTACCATTATTTACCATTACCCATTCTTTCTTCCAGTCAACTTCGATATCAAAACTACTATGAGTTTCTTGAGCAAACGCTATGTCAATGCATGTAGATTCAAAATACATTGCTCTTCTTTTCATGTCCCTTGCACCATTAAGGTTCAAGGATGAGATTTTAAAGCTAGTCATAGGCACACAGAAAAAGATCCATAAAAAAACAAGAATACAGCATCTTATCTGCTGTTTTTTCCCTGTCAGGTATAGCATCAAACTCGGCAATTTTCTACATCAGTTTTCCTTAAACCATCAGAGGCCCATTGTCGTATTAACCATTTAGCTGAATCAAGAAACAACTCTCTATCAGGGACAAAATCATGTACAACCACATCTCGTTTCCCTTTGGTTACTTCCAAAAAAACTCCTAATTTGTTCTTAACTGTACCCATTACTTCTCTGACCATCAGGAATAGAAGAGTCAGATGTTTCTCTATCACTATTAGAATCTGATGAAACATCCGACTCACTCTCTCTTCCACCCTTTTCTTTTACCTGCATCTTTTTTGGCTTTGCACCTTTAGAGTCCTTAGGTTTCCTTTTTGTATGTGGAATCTTAAAACACTTACATCATCCCTAAACAAATTTCCTTCACTGTGGACCATTTCATCCATTTACACACCAATGCCATTTTATCTGAATATCAATCAGGCTTTAGGAAGAATCACAGTACTATCACAGCTGCAATGAGAGTGGTAAATGATATTACTATTGCACTTGATAAAAAAGAACATTGTGCATCCCTTTTTATTGATTCGTCAAAAGCATTTGACAGTGTTGATCATTGTATTTTAAAACTTAGACTCTTCCAGTCAGGACTATCTGAGAGAGCAGTGGCATGGTTCTCAAACTACCTCAGTAACAGGTCTCAGTGCATAAAATCTGACCGTTTATGTTCTAACTTTGTTACAGCGCACAACGGAGTGCCACAGGGTTCTGTATTAGGTCCCCATCTATTTATCATTTATGTAAACAATCTTAGTCTAAATGTGCCAGATGCAAACTTGCACTTCTATGCTGATGATACAGTTATGTACAGCTGTGGTTCAACTCTTGTCCAAGCCATTGACTCCTTGCAGAAAGCCTTTTTTGCTGTCCAGCACTCATTACTTCAGCTTAAACTTGTTCTCAACGCAGACAAAACAAAGCTCATGCTGTTTTCTAATTAAAGGAATTTGGCCCAAATAATCCCATCAGTAACCACTCTTGAAGGTAATAAAATAGAGTTGGTTCACACGTATAAATATCTGGGAATCTTGATTGATGACTCGGTCACCTTCAAACCACATGTAGAGAATCTTGTGAAAAATCTGAAGTTCAAACTGAGATTTTATTTTTAAAATAAGTTGTGTTTCTCTTTTAATACAAAGAAGCGGCTGCTGCAACATTCTTGCCTGTGCTGGATTACGGAGATATTCTAACTATGAATGTTTCTGCTCAACGTCTTAGAATGGTTGATACTGTGTATCATGCTTCTCTGAGGTTCATCACTAACCGTAAATTTCAGACTCACCACTGTGAGCTATACTCTCAGGTAGGATGGCCTGCTTTGGTAAGTTGGAGGAACTGTCATTTATACAGTTTTATATATAAGGCGATACTTGGGTTGCTGCCTTCTTATATATGTTCCCTGCTTGCAGTGAAACATGCTGGTCGGTATTCTCTTTGTCTGCATGGTTACTTGTTGCTTTCTGTTCCATTTGCCCGAACTGAATTTGGTAAAAGAGCTTTTGTCCATCTAGCACCCTTGACTTGGAACAAACTGCAGAACGACTGGAAAATGACTGAATTCATTTCATTAAGTGCTTTTAAATGTAAACTACGAATCCTTGAGGCCAAGTCCATAACATGCAACTGTTTTAATTAGATTGATTGTCATTTTAACTGACTTTTTATTTTTATTTGAATTTTATTGAATTTTATTTTATTTGTATTCTTTCACTTATTGTTGCATGTGTCTTGTTGCTGCCTGTGTTTGATTGAGTAATTTCTGTAACTGTGAGACACTTGCTGCTGCCTATCTTGGCCAGGTCTCCCTTGAAAAAGAGGTTTTTAATCTCAATGGGATCTTCCTAGTTAAATAAAAGTTAATAAATAAATAACTAAATAAATAAATAAATAAATCCACATCCATTTCCTGCTGCACTCCTTGCTTAGTTGTGTGGCCAAACTCCTCACACACTTCAGCAGAAGTAGAGTATCTCACATCCGGAAACTTTGGCCGTCTTTCCATCTCCTACATTGAATACTGGGGCTCCGTCCTGTGCGTCACCTGCAGAAACACCTTTCCCCCCCTTACCTGCTGAGACCCTTGCCAAGTTACCTGCCAAAGTCCCCTCCCCTGCATTGTCAGAGCCCTGCACAGTTTCAGCTGCTTTATGCACCTTCTCAGGACAATTACAGACTGAACGCCCTTCCTGATTGCACCAAAAACATCTCATGGTTTCCATTGTTGCAAAAATTGTGTAGTCAAACCCATCAACCTTAAATTTCATAACTATGTCCAGCTCCTCATTCTCATTGTTTGGAATCATATACACCCATCATCAAAATAAAACAACATGTCTTAACTTTGCCGATTTGCACCCATAAGGGAGCATAACCATAGCAGACACAATCTGACCATGACGTGACAACTCTTTCAGCAAAATATCATCACTGATGAAAGGCGGCAAATTAGGCAGAATGATCTTCTTTGCCGGGTTCATTAGGGGAAAGACCGTGGTATGCGTACTTCTCAAAACAACTCCCTTCTCAACTACACTATTCATTTTGTCAACAGAATCCAAAAACATAACAACCGCCATAACTGGACTGGCCATCGGGCACAACAGGCATTTGCCGGTGAACAGGTGATGGAGAAATAGGTTTACCTTTTAGGTGACATGAATGAGTTGAAGGGAAGTTATGAATGGTTACTGAGAGACAAATAACACCGCATAATTCATCCTAGAAGCTGCCTTTATACTTTCATACCCAACAACTTCCCCAATATGGAACGCCAGGACTGCCATAATGAATTACTTAAATACACCATTAAATAATTAATTAAATGTGGCAATAATTAATTAAAATGGGAATTAATTAATTAAATAAATAGTTATGACACATGTAATTAATTAATTATTGACACATTTAATTAATTATTTATGTATTTCATATTTTAATTAATTATTGACACATTTAATTAATTAATTATTGACACATTTAATTAATTATTTATGTATTTCACATTTTAATTAATTATTGACACATTTAATTAATTATTTCATGATATATTTATTTATTTCATTTTGGCAGTCCTGGCGCCTGGCTCTCATCATGAATTAATTTTATCTGTCAGCCTCACCCATCAAACTCACGGGGCGGGGTTAACGCTGCCCATGCAGCTTCTCTAACATTTGATTGGTTGCCGTGCAATGTAAGTCAAAACAGGTCGATCCTAGATAATCGATTGCTTCTGTAGACTTGAGGCAGCCAGGTATCCCAGAATGCGTTTCAAATCACAGGCAGCAATGGTGGTGGTGTAGTTTTAAAATACCCCGTTTTTCTGTCACCAACTACACTTTTAACAGTGTTTTAGCCGCGAATGTCGCGCCGTAATCTTCACGTCTGGTCAGGTTGTCAACATAGAACATGTTTGCAAAAGTGCTCAGATGTTTTCAGAGATTTCAGTAGCTCTGCTAACAGTCAGCATGCAGAGTGCACCGAGGGGGGTTACGTCAACCGGTTTGTTTACATATTCCACTCTCCGCGTTCCACATGTTGCATTCGCAGATTCTCATTTTCACCGAACGATCGTCTCTTTCCGCCTGGTCTTGTGTCTCTGTGCTTCTGTAACATAAAGAACGAGCTGACATGTTTCTCACGACACCAGCGATCAGCTCAGCAGGCCCTCAGTTTACCTGCATGCATCCTCCTCCTCACTTGTCAGCTGTTTAACACCTGCTGCTAATTCAAGAAACACGCCCACGTTACCTGGTGATAGTCACAGTTTAACTGGGCAGCCGGTGCTCGATATAACGCAATGTCAGCGCATTTTTCTGCACAACATAAGTAAATATAGTATTTTTCCCGAGCGCAGAGCTGCTGGAGCTTGTTTTCTTACAGAGCACTTTGTAGGCGAAGCCACTTTATCGGCAGCTGATGTCCAATTACCTGCACACAGCTTTGAAACCTCACCTGAGTTTTAGCTCTCAGTGGTTAAACGCTGGACTTAATTCACTCAGGTTTTGTCTGTCGGGTCACGTTTACTTCGCTGTTTTATTTACAACTGAGCAAATCGGTTTGGCTGAGGTTAAAGTTACGTTTCATAACTGCATAGTTTTACAGACGTTTAATGGTTCACTGGCACATGTGTTAGACTGAACTATTCGCTTTTCTTTATCTGGTGTGTTTCGGATTTAACAGTGAATTTTGAGATTAAACTGACTTTTAAAATGTTTTTATACAAAGAGGAAAGAGAAGGCGCATTTCCACCGAGAGGAGCAGAGTTTGCAACAGCGTGTTCATCATGAAGACTGCAACCTGGACAGAAATATTATATCATCTGTTTTTAATAGTTATTTAACTGTATTCTAAGCACCAGCTATGTTAGAATTTTTAGAGTTTACTTAACTAAAAATAAATGAGCTTAACATATAATTTGTGTGATTTCTCTCTCTCTCTCTCTCTCTCTCTCTCTCTCTCTCTCTCTTTTCTTTTTCGGTCATGTTATGTTTAACTGTAAAAGGTTTGTTACAAACTATGAAACACATCGTGCAGACTTCTGGATGTTAGAAGAAAACTAATACTGCTCATGAATGAGACTAAAGGCAGGAAGGTGTCCTTTAAAACTAAACATGTTAATAGGACCTCCCTATTTATATTGTAGTTTATGATATAGCACGTATATTTCAGTAATAGCCTACTTATTTCAGCAGCTCACATGGGCGTTATCTGTGATACTCCTTAACTATAATTTATCCAAGTTAATGTCAGTTAACCATTCAGACAGTTCTTTTGCAATGAAAAACATAAACACCCATGCTGCGTAATGTTTACATTATAGCTGCTTATGCAGTAACCATGGTAACCACGGACTCTGAGCGGCTGGATCGACGGAGGTCAGACAACAATTTTACATGTATGATCTTAAAACAGGACACAGCCAATATCCGTGCTGGCCTCATATCAAATGTGACCGCAGACTGAGTCTATGTTTGACGTTTGCTTTATATCTAATCTTCCTGTCAAACATTTAAACAGCAGCGAGTCTGCAGCTGAGGGAATACAAACTCAAACTGTCGGAACAGGTTCGATCGTGGATTCATTTGGTAATTTATTAAATGTATAACTGTTAGTCTAATCTGCTGCTGAGTCTCTTACGCTGATGAAAATGCAGATAACACAGATCACGAACTGTTCAACCAATCACTTTCATTCCACTTTGATCTGCGACAAACTGACGGTTCATCTCTGTTACAGTGTTGCGTTGCTATATTTTTGTGTTCTTTATGCTGTAGATTTTCACGTCTCTGGAATAGTTGGCAGTATTAAGGATGCTTTTCTGTAAAATCATATTGATATGACCCGTGACATATTCGTAGATGACAGTTAGATAGTCAGCTGGGAAACTCTGTGTTAACTCAGAGATCTGAAGATGTCATGGAGATGCTGATCTTGCTCCGTGGTGTACAGGTCCGTTTACCCTCATGATTAATATTCACAATAAAAATATTAGCCGAACATCATGAAGTCTGTATGTGTTTCATAGTGTCGAACCACCTTTGTACAGTTAAAGCCAGCAGCTACTACATGACGGAAACACCAACGTTATCTCTCTTCTGCGTTTATACGCAGGTCACGCTGATTACTGAACAGAAACCCAAAGATCAGCTGTTAATCGAATTTATTTGCTCTCCCTCCTCCTTAAACATGTTTTTAATGTTAGTTATAATTCAGAATTGGCGACTGAAACACGTAGGACACATACGAACATCAGGAAATAACACCCCGATAAATATAACCTCAGTAAAATAAGTCAGTGTCAGCGGGGGTTATTACAGCTGTGTACCGGGGCCTGCGCTTTGTCGGCGGTAATAACAGCTCGATTGCTTGCGAGGCGAGCGGGTCTATCCCACGCTTTGCCGTGAGACTGGCCAGACATCTCCGAAATCATCGAAGCACTTTTGCAAAGAGGCTGTATCTTGACAAACCGACCAGACATATGAAGATTAAACCACTACATTCTCGGCTAAAAAAATATTAAAACTGTTTTTGGTGACACACAAACAGGGTTTTTCAAAGTTCAGTTCTGCCGGTTGTTGTGGGCTAAAAACAATGGCCACCAGGCCAAAGCAATGGTTTTGAGTCGATCAGCGTTAACCCCGCCCCCTGAGTTTGATGGGTGAGGCTGACAGATAAAATTATTTCATGGTGAGAGCCAGGCGCCAGGACTGCCAAAATGAAATAAATAAATATATCATTAAATAATTAATTAAATGTGTCAATAATTAATTAAAATGTGAAATACACAAATAATTAATTAAATGTGTCAATAATTAATTAATTAAATGTGTCAATAATTAATTAAAATGTGAAATACATAAATAATTAATTAAATGTGTCAATAATTAATTAATTACATGTGTCATAACTATGTATTTAATTAATTAATTCCCATTTTAATTAATTATTGCCACATTTAATTAATTATTTAATGGTGTATTTAAGTAATTCATTATGGCAGTCCTGGCGTTCCATACCCCAACAGCCAAACCACACTCCTCTGCCGAAAAATCGGTACCAACCGGTATTTTAATACCATGCCGATGGGAGAGGCTCCGAAAGCCCTCCGTTGCATGACTTCTACCGGCCATCGCACTGAGCTAAGAGCTCAGCGCTGCCGAAAAGAACACCAAAGAAAAAACAAGTGAAAAAGGATTGTGCAACAGGATGAAAAAGTGTACTAGAAAAAGTCGCATTTCCTGCGAAAAATGCACTGTGAATGCCGTGTAGTGGAATCTGCTGAAAACAGCTGAAAAGCAGAATTATCTGCTGAAAAGATGTGTAGAAGCAGAAGTGCTTGCTGAAGATGGCTGCATTTGAAAGGGTCCAGTGAAGAGTGTCAAGAAAGCCAGGAGCATGCAAGCGGGGGAACATGTGCAGCAACCGCCACGGGTAAGATTAAAACCTTCGCCACCAGATCTCACAGCAGCTGCTCATCCCACTAAGCCAAACCAGTTCTAGTGCCAATCAAAGATATAATGAGAAAAACAATGTGCACTGTGCAGAAGAAGCTGAATTGTGCTGAAAAGAGGTGAAAAAGTAGAACTTTCTGGTGAAAAGAGGTGACGAAGCTGAATGTTCAGCAAAAAAGAGATGGAAAAAAATGAAATTTGTGCTAAAAAATGGGATGAAAACTGAGGTAGGAGGTAAGGTAGAAGAATAAAGTTTAAAGAGAAACAGGATCTCAATAGTGTGAATGCCTTGAGGAATCATCACTGCCAACATAAATGGGAGGAAGAAGCGCGCGGGACAGACAGTCAGCCACGCAGTTGTACTTAGCAGCCACGTGCCAAATGTCTGTTGTAAACTCGGAAATGGCTGCCAACTGGCGCTGCTGGGTCAGAGACCTTGGACATCGCAAACGTCAAAGGTTTATGATCGCCGTATGCGGTAAAGCTACGACCCTCGAGAAAAAAAAAAAAAACGAAAATGCTGCATTGTGAGATGCAGGGCCAGCAACTCCCTGTCAAAAACACTGTATTTGCGCTCACTGTCCATGAGCGTGTGACTGAAAAAGGCGAGTGGTTGCCAGACACCGGAGACCTGCTGTTCTAACACTGCGCCCACCACCACGTCTGACGCGTCGGTGGTCAACGCAATCTCCGCCGACGGAAATGGGTGGGCCAGCAGTGTAGCATTAGCCAGCGCAGCCGTGGACCCAGAAAATGCCTGGATGCGTTCAGGGACAGAGTCCATCAATCGCTGAAAAGTCTTGGCAGCACCTTTCAGCCCAAATGCCATGCGTAAAAACTCAAAGGGGTAATAACGCCAGTTTTGGGAACGTCCTCGGCGTGCATGGGAACCTGGTGATACCCCCGCACCAAGTGAATTTTAGAAAAAATCGAGGTGCCAGCGAGGTGGGCGGAAAAATTCTGGATGTGGGGAATGGGGTAACGGTCGTTCTTCGTGACATTATTCAAATGGCGAAAATCCCCACACGGCCGCCACCGACCATCTAATTTGGGCACCATTTGGAGCGGAGAGGCCCATGCACTATTCGTGCGCTGTACAATGCCGAGGTGCTCCATAGTGGCAAACTCTTCCCGAGCGACGGAGAGATAATCCTTTGCGCCCAGAAGCGGAGAGTTGGCGAGGCTGGCTCTCACTGCCGCTGGCAGCTGTCGGAGGAAGATGTGGGCGAAGAGGAATCCCCCGTCGTTCGGTCCGAGGAAGGATAGCATGTGCTCCATCAGTTCGAGCTGTGTTTTCCCTCTAAAACACAGCACCCACACTTCCTGACAACTGAGTGTGAGTGAAGCCCTCCAGTGGTCCACCACAAACTGACATTTTTTATTGTAACAACCAACGATCTATACAGGAAAATAATGACTATTAACAAGGTTGCCCAAACTTTTGCATCCCACTGTAAACCCATGGATGGAATTGTGTCTCAGGACTCTTTGTATGCAGGGATAGCTCAGTAGGTAGCGTGGTTGCACCATGATCAGAAGGTCGGGGATATGAATCCACTGAAAGCTAGTGATGGGTCGTTCGCGAACGAAATGGCTCTTAGAGCTGGATCTTTGAAGTGAACGACAGTTGCCAGATCCTTATTGGGAGCCGTGAGGGTTTGTTTTCCTTCTCTTGCCCTCTCTCTAACTTTTTTTTCGCTTCATGCCACACGTGAGCCTCGTGTTTGTGCTGGGCAGATGGGGGAGGGGTGGTAGTTACACTCGCAGCAGCAGTAGCACACAAACAGAGCAGGAGGGAGAGAGAGAAAAAGAGCACCAACAAGAGACAACATCGTCAATTTAGAAAGGTACAGTAAAGAAAATGAGTGAAGCAACCAAGAAAACAAGCAAAATCTGGAACCACTTCAATTTTATTGACAGTACAAAGGCAGAGTGTAGAGTCTGCAAAAAAAGAATTTCATATAGAGCCGGCTCCACAAACAACATGCATAGGCACCTCAGAACTGTCCACCCATCAGTGCAATGGGAAGAAAAAACACAGTCAGTTGAGGGTGATATAAATGAAGGTGCTAGTGTGTCTACTGCAACTGTTGCTGCTCCTTCTTCTGCTGCAGTATCTGAAGCGTCATGCAGTATACCACCTAAACCAAGTCAGAGCTCAATGAGACAGTTTTTGCAGACAGCAAAACAGAACACAATTGATGAAGAACTGGCAAAAATGATAGCACTTGATTTCCAACCATTTTCTGTTGTGGATGATAAGAGATTCAGGACTTTTATACATGCACTGAATCCCATGTATGTAATTCCAAGCAGGAAGGCTCTCTCCCAAGAAATCATCCCAGGCTTAGATGAAAGAGAACGTGCATCACTGCAAGAGAGGGTTAAAAAAGCCACAGCAGTGTGTCTAACAACTGATAGCTGGAAATCCCAAACCACCACATCCTTCTTGTCAGTTACGTGTCACTTTATTAAAAATTATAAAATGGTATCCTGTTCTGGATTGTTTTGAGTTCAGCGACAGACACCCTTCCGAGAACTTAGCAGAAGAGCTGCTCAAAGTGGCAAAGAGTTGGATGTGGAAAACAAAATGGTTTGCAGCTAGCATAACAAAAGCAATTAAAATCCTGAAATGGGCCCACCACCCATGTCTTGCGCACACAATTAACCTGGTTGTGAGAGATGCTTTGAAGGTGATGAAGCCAGCTGTGGACAAAGTGAAGGCAATAGTGGAATTTTTCCACAGGAGCACAACAGCCACACACAAGCTCAAATCTACCCAACAACAGATGGGCATGCCTGAGCTAAAGCTCAAACAAGAATGTATCACAAGATGGAACTCAACCTTTCATATGCTAAAACGGATTCCAGAGTTCAAGGATGCAGTCATCTCTACCCTGGCAGTTATCAGTGTCGACCCTCTGAGCCACGAGGAATGGGAGGTACTACAGGAGGCATGCACTGTTTTGGAGCCATTTGAGCAGGTCTCCGTGGAGATCAGTGCAGACAGGTGAGTGTGCAAATGTTATTGCATTATTATTATTATTATTATTATTAGTAGTAGTAGTAGTAGTAGTAGTAGGAGTTAGTTGCATAGCTGGTTGCATTGCTGGTATGACAAGCAGATTAGACACGATCATAAATAATAATATACTGCTGAATTTTAAAAAAGCATAATTTTGAAACTTGTTATTTACTCTTTTTCAGCCATGTCACAGCCTCCAAAATGTTAATCCTGTGCAAGGGTCTGCAGAGAGTGACAGCTGAACACCAAACCAGAGTAACTACAGGAAAAGTGAAAGAGTTGGTGGATGCTCTCTGTGCATCCATGGACAGAAAGTTCCACAGAATGGAATATAATGCTGTTCTCTCTGAAACCACCATTCTTGATCCAAGATTCAAGAAGCTGGTCTTTAATGACAACAGAGCGGTGGATGAAGCTCTTCAGAGAATAACTGCAGCAGCAAGATCCAGCCAACCAACTCCACTGCCAGAGGACCAAGAGGGAGAATAGGCAGAAGAGGATGAACAAAACGAGCAACAAGCATCTGCTGTTTGGAGGTTCTTTGAAGAACAAGCAAGTAGAGACACTACCAGAAGGAATCCCTCAGCAGATGCAATACTGGAAGTGAGATCCTACATTGATGAGCCCCTTTGCCAGAGAAGTGCAGATCCACTGAGCTGGTGGGAGACAAAGGCTTATACTTATCCACGTCTTACCCAGGTGATGACACGGAGACTTTGCATTGTAGCAACATCAGTCCCCTGTGAGAGAATCTTCTCCAAAACAGGACAGATAATGAATGACAGAAGAAACCGGATCAGCTCCTCAAAGCTAAGGCACTTGGTATTCCTGAATGCCAACCTTTCCCTTAATTAAAGATCTGGTTGTTCATTTTTTCTTTTTGTTTTGCATCATTTAATCGATATTTTATTGTGTTGTGGTTTGTAGTGTTTTGTGTTCTTTCATTTTGAATTGGTTTAAAAGGAAAAAAGCTGAAAATTTAAATAGTTAAAAATTGAATTGTAAATAGTTGTTTTTTGTACTTTATAATTATTTTTTTTTACATTTTGTGTGCTGTGAATAAATACAAGAATATTTATATGATAAACATTTATAAATAAAAAAGAAATTTTTTACATTACTAGTTCATGGTGTGCATAATTTTATATTGTTGTTATTAATACATTAATTAAAGCAACAAAACAACAGGAAGAGCCGGTTGGGAGCCGAAAGAGCCGGCTCTTTTTAGTGAGCCGAGCCGAAAGAGCCGGTTTTCTAAAAAGAGCAGGAAATCCCATCACTACTGAACGCCCTGAGCAAGGTACCGGCCCTACACACTGCTCCCGGGGCAGTGGCTGCCCACTGCTTCACTGAGTTAAATGGCCTGTATTTGTATAGAGCTTTACTTAGTCTCTAAGGACCCCAAAGCGCTTTACAGTACATCCAGTCATTCACCCATTCATACACTGGTGATGGCAAACTATATTGTAGCCACAGCTACCCTGCGGCAGACTTACAGAGGCGAATGGGTTAAATGCAGAGAGAGAAATTTCCCCATGGGGATCAAAAAAGTATACATTATTATTTTTATTATTAAAAGGTCGAGGTATGAACATATAGACTGAAAGAGTATGATGAGTATGCTTGTGGGACATACTGCCATTAATACTTTATCTAATCTTTATCTACACTTTATAGTTTATTTAGCCAATCTAAAGTGCTCCCAACCTTTATATCATGTGCTAGATCAACTCCTAAGAGTTAAAGAAGAGATGTGTAAATAGGAACTAATTAGGTTATGACAGCAAACCTACCAGCTTTATGTCACTCAAAATTTTCCGGTAAATGTCTTGTATAAAGGGAGAACGTAGTTGCACCTGTTTATGAAGAATTTTTTTTACATTTTTATCTTTTGTAGGATACTCTGCATGAGTCTCTCAGGAACAAGTTTAAAAAGGAAAGAAGGCCACTAGTAGACGTAGAGGAAATTGAAAAACATGAGACAGAAATACTCAATATTTGTTTGCCATTTTAAATCACATGTAAAACTTAAAAGTATTGTTTTATTTTTTCTCTCTCAATTTTTGCTAAACTTTTTAAGGATATCATTCATCTTGATCATGGGGAGGATGAAAGGAGCACCTGCCAACATGTACCAGTGATTAAGCAAGAGTTCCAAAAAACTAGGCCAAATGTGGATGTCATTCCAACACACCTCTGGAAAATACAAAAGTACAGAGCACACTACATTCTTCAGCATACTACTGAAGAGGTTTTACAAGAATTCCCATGTCTGTCTTACTATCCCTGTTGTGCTGAGTGTTTTATCAAAAACTCCAGCAAAAAAACCCAACAATAGTGCACAACAAAAACATGATCATGTACTGATTTGCTGCATATTTACACAGATTTCTAATAATCAGGTACCTACGGGATAAGAAAAGTGACTGAATCAACAGATTTATTTCATGAGTAATAAAAGTACACTAACAGAAATTGCCACATTGACTGTCTTTCTGTTTGGTTTTATTTTCATGCTTCAGGATCATTTTGGACCAATCTGATGCCTCTGACAGGTTTTTTTGGGGAAGAATAGTCTAAACATCCCTTTTGCACAGCAATGTATACTCAAGAATTAAAGTAAACAAAAGCAAAATTATAATTTGTTTTCTAATGATAATTGATGTGTGAAATAATGATTTTTCTGTTTTGCTATATAATGGCATATATTATCGTACAATCCTAATATGTATATGTATATCTTTTATTTTAGCTTCTTGAAGAGGCTTCCATGTTACTTAAAACTGATGTGGACAAAAAGTAATCAGAGGATTCAGTAAGATGGCAGCATAGCTTGTGTCAATAGCCCCAAACAGCAACCTTAAAAGCCTCTGCTTAAAATCTGTTAAAGAGAACCAAACCCAAAGAACCATCAGGAAATGGTTCTTTGGGGCACCTTTAAAGGTTCTTCAATGAACCACTGAAAGAAATGATTCTTCAAAGGTTCCAGTTGGAAAATTTATTTTTCTGAGTGTAGGCAGCACTTAGAAACAGTGATCCATGCTTTTATTTCTCTTCTACCTGGACTACTGTAACGCACTTTATGTAGGGGTCAGTCAGTCGTTCCTCTCACGTCTGCATATATATCTCCAGAGGGTGAGTCTGACTGTAATGCAGTCAGATAACAATGTAGCTGGGTTCAAATAATTAGGGTTCTCTCTGAGTATAATAGACAGTAACTGAGGGGGGAGGAAAAACTACAAATACCGGGGCTGGAAATAGGAAGTTTTTGTGCTCTTCCCAGCTAGGGCATGGAAGAGAGCAATGCTAAGGACTTTGTGCATTGAGGTAAAATAATATGAAATTTGCTTCTATATACCTCCTAGGTAGCGATGACCAAATGAAGCTTTCTGATGCATTGTGGCTTATATTGAAAAACTGTTCTTTAGTAGAGGCTGTTTAACATAGCTTTTGGTGACATCTAGTGTTCAAAAATATGAAGAGCAGCTTGTATCTACAAATTTGAATGAACTACATTATGATTGTCCACTCTACAGAGCTGAATTGACAGCTTCTGCTTAATATCAAATGAAAGTTGTGTCTGATATTGGGCTATTAGTGTAGTCTAAGCACTACATTTTTTTGGGGGGGGGGGGGGAAATCAAAATTGTGTCTCTGATTAATAAGTAATTTTAGTAAAAATTAAATAAACCCAACACAATCTTATAACAGATTGCGAGTATGATTGTGCTGTGAAGTCCCTGCCTCCACGTGATTATGTAATTAACCAGTGGACAGGTATCTATAAATTTAACTATAGATATACTGTGTTATATACATAATACAGCACAAATCCGACCAATGATTCATTTCCTTATTAACCATTAAATCAGGTACTGAAGCAGTGACGTGCTGAATGAAGCTTTGGGCATCATTGATCACTTTAAACTTTAAAAATTAAACTTTAACACAGTGTTTCTGGGGTTTTTTTGGTGCTTGAGCTTCAAACGGGCCATCACTACTCCTAGGTTAATTTTTATTTATATGTATTTAAAGTAGGGGTGGGAATTTATCGTGTTAATTGCGATTAATTATTCTGATAAAATTTAAAGCGTTTAAAAAATGCATTTAATCACAATTTACATTCCAAGCCACGGGGAACTTTTGTCAATGCACGATTTCCTGTTACACCGATTACACTGATGGACACATCAGAGCTACAAATTCAACAGATGCCTTTGCTGCGTACGTTTGAAAAGCACATAGATAGAAACACAGCGGAAATAAGAAAGAATAAAGACGGCATAGTAGAACTTCAGGAGAATGTTGTTGAACAGTAGAAATAAATAAATCCCTGAACAGCTCCTGTGAGGAATGTGCAAGAGGAGATGGAAGCTAAGGCTGACTGGTCTTCCTGAGAAAGATGATGAAAACACGAGGCAGTCTGTATCTTTGTGGGATTCTGACCAGAGTTGTGCCGGTGTCTGTGGGCAAACAGAGAGACTGTTGGCACTAGTGATGGCCAATAGTGGTGTGCGATACTGCATATTTTGGTATCGATCCGATACCAAGTAAATACTGCCCAGTATCGCCTACCGATACTTTTCAGTAAACAAGGTGGAGTGAGTTGCTAAATATCAATTAATTTTCATGACCTTAAGTGTTTTTTGTGATGTTTCCTTTTTTATTATTAAACTATTTATTATTAAATAGTTAAAACCCAGGACATAATTAGGTTAAAGTTTGAAGGAAAATCTTCAATTTTCCTTCAAACTTTAAAAGGAAAATCTTCAATTACAATCAAAATTCTCAACAACAAAAGAAACAACTGGTGAAACTATAAATAATATGTAAACAACTTAACAACCCCCAATGCATCTAAGTCATGTCACGTGATGGCGCAACATCTAAACACAAGAGGGGGGAGGGGGAGCGTAGTGTGCCTTCTCGGCGCTGACACAGGAGCAATGAGTCCAATGACCTGGCTGTTTCGTCTTTGCTGAAAGCACAGCATTGCAAGCAAGAGCAGAACTTAAAGTAAAGAATCGATCTAACCAGACTAAGTATTGATCCGATACCGATTTGGTATCGATACAATCGATATTTAGATCGATCACCCACCACTACTGGCCAAATGAAGCTTTTGAAGCATTGAACTTGTATTGAAAAATGGTTTATTACTCAAAGCTTTTCAACACAGTCCTCTCTGGTGATATCTGGTGGCCAAAAATATAAAGAGCAGCTTGACTCTAAAAAATAAAATAAAACCAACTGCTTCATTATGACTGCCCACTCTACAGAGTGGAATTCTCTTTGATATTGGGCCACTGTTATGTTGCTTTGACCATGTATTTTGGATGATGTACTCATCTGAAGTCCAGCAGATTTGTTCAAATCTATGACATTTTTCAACTGCTACTGTTTTGATTATTACCTCCATTGTGTGTCAACCTGTGCTCTATCTTTGTTATTCTGTACCTTTAATACCATAAATTTTTATCACCCCCCCATATCCTTGCTGTTATCTTTGTTGTATTTTTATCCTATACGAGAGTTCATTTTGTATTGTATTGTTCTTGATTGTATTGTTCAATTGTTACTAATTTAAAAAAAAAAAAAAGATACTTTGAAGGACCCGACCTAACCGGTCCAAGTAGGTCCATCAAAGGCCGGGTAGGACGGAAGTGAGTATCTGTGAAATTTGACAATCTTCTAGCCTTCGTTTAAGTTTGCCCTTAGTTCCGCATTTTTCTGGTTGCAAGCAGCAGAGCGTGAAAACTTTAAAATGGACCGAGAAATGTTTTCTCTTTCTGGTACATTTTTAATTCTCGAGGAGCTAGAAAAACTTTATTGCAGTCACCTTCATGTTTTGCACCTTAGGCTCATCAGAGACAATCATATCCAGGTATAATAATTTTCTTTAACCTACACGCATTTAGGAATTACTTTGCCAGTTTCATGAATAATTTCAGTGACTGAATGATTGCTGGCCATTTGTACACATTTACTGGATTATATAAAATATGTAAACTACATCTCTTTGAAACTTATAGAAGAATGTTTTCTATTTATTTTCTATTATTCATTTGATCTTTTAACTTATTTGTGTACATCGATGGGCTGTAAAAATGTCAGAAAGCTGAAAACGGGGTTATTTTTGAGTTAAAAAAAAGGTTAGTTGCACAGATGAAGTGTATAAAAGATGAAGTGAATGAAGGTGAATGAAGGTTCAAATCCTACCTGTGACGGTTACAACACATCTTCTCCGCTTGCATGCACTCTGCTTTCTGACACTCTTCAGTGTACCCTTTCACATACAGCCATCTTCAGCAAGTACTTCTGCTTCTACACCTTCTTTCAGCAGATAATTCTGCTTTTCAGATTCCACTACACGGCATTCACACTGCATTTTCGCAGGAAATGCAACTTTTTTTCACAAGGTTTAAGGTGTGAAGTAAACTGTAATGGAGTTTGAAAACAAGGCGCAAAGATTTTCGTGGAAAACAAAGGGGGGGCCTACCAAAAAAAGTTTTGGAACCACTGACCCAAGTAAGGAGGTGATCATTTCCTCCTGTCATTTTAATGAATCGAGGTGTTTGGTCTTCGTTCCCTAAAACACATCACCAAAAAGTTAACTGAAAAAAACCCCCCAAAATCTAAATTTGCTGTACGTAAGCTGCAATACATGAAATACACAGGACCCACTAGTGATGGGATTTCCGGATCTTTTTAGAGAACAGGCTCTTTCGGCTCGACTCAGTAAAAAGAGCCGGCTCTTTTGGCTCCCAACCGCCTCTTCAGGTTGTTTTGTTGCTTTAATTAATTTATTATTAACAATATAAAATTATGCACAAAAGGAATTACTAATGTAAAAAAGTGGTTTTATTTATATATGTTTATATATAAATATATACAGTGGCCCCTAGAGAAAAAAGCATGTACAAACTCCAAAACACATTTCTGGCGTTAACTGAACTTCCAAAACAGAGCTACCTAGATCACTTAAATTACACAATTTAAAGCATATGTTTATTTGTTTATTTATACACAAGCCCTCATATATATTCTAATAATTTAAAAAAAATGTTCATTTAAATGTTACTACCACACACCAAATCTGGTCGTTGGTACTTCCTGGCTTGTGTAGCCACTAGGTAACAAAAGCTTAAACACTGTGCCTAGCATCCTGGAGCACTTCTGTTGTGTTTTGTACGTGTTTTGGAGTTTGTACGTGCTTTGTCTCTAGGGGCCACCGTAAATATACTTTTATTTATTCACTCCATATAAAATGTATTAAATAAATCATATAATGCAAAAACAACTATTTACATTTCAACTTTTAACTATTTAAATTTTCAGCTCTCTTCTTCTCTCTCTCTCCCTCCGGCTCTGTGCTGTGCTACTGCGAGTGTAACTACCGCCCCTTCCCCCTCTTTCCAACGCAAAGCACAGCACGTGCGGATTGAAGTGGAAAAAAAGGGGAGAGAGAGAGGTAAGAGAAAGAGGGAAAAAAAACCCACGGCTCCCAATAAGGAGCTTGCGTCGTTCACTTCAAAGATTCGTCTCTAAGAGCCGTTTTGTTCGCGACCGACACATCACTAGGACCCACTATACAAGCTAGTTTATGGCCAATTTTTATGAAGATTGTTGAAACATAACCATAAGAAAATATCTAAATCGTAAAGCACAACGGCCGCAAAAATGTAACTTTTGTACCACCAGATTTTCATATACTTAGATTTAAAAGTGTATTCCTTTCCCACATTAAGTCCTGCTTCGTCCATGATTGTAATGAGAAAGATTCTCCTGTATGTCCCACAATGAATTTGGGATATAGTGGGCTACAAAGGATACACTCGTCCTATCCTTCAAATCTGGGCAAAAGAAGGACTCATTTATCACCGCATTTGGAGGACTCTTCAAATTTGGACAGCCTTCATTGCATTGCTGTGGTGTAATTGCCCACAAATACTACCGCATGCTGCCTATGAATTTGGACACAGGCATTGTGTTCATTTGTGTCAGCTGTTTCCTCATGCGTTTCCACTTCCCCTGATCACCTCCCATGTGTATTTATTTAGTCTGTGTGTGTCATTAAGTCTTTCGTCAGATCTTCTGCATTTCTTTGTCCACGTCATATATGGCCCTGCTCCAGCTCAGGTTTTGCTCTTGTCTTGTCATAGCGTCATAGTCTAGTGTTTCCCAGTTTAGGTTTTAGTTGAGTGTTCACCTTGCCTTAAATTTGTACGTATTTTCCCAGCTACAATAAACAGTTCATTTATTTATTTATTTTTTATTCAAATCACATTTCACATTCTGTTTTAGGTCTTCATTTGAGTCCTTTTTTCACTCTAAACACAGTCACTGACTGTGACAGTCTCCCATTAAGGCCTTTAAAAAAAAGAAAAGAAATTGCGCTTTGAGGCAATTTTTTGTGCAGTTAAATGCAGTTAATCAAGATGGTTTTATGTGTGTAGAAATTCATTACTAGTTAATGTTAAAGAAATGGTTGGATCAACAGAAATGACTTTTTCTCAGAAGAGAAACCTAGAGCTGTTCTTATTTCCTTCTATCAGTGGTTGGCCAAAGGCTACTACTGTTCAATTTGGTGGTTTACTTGATATTATCAGAAATGTATGAGACTGTTCTACAGTTGACAGTTCATCTTTTCTCATGATTCTCAGGTTGTATCCTCTTTAGTTTTTTTCTACTCAAGTAACATAATGATACTTTAAAAATGGCCTCCAGGGGTCCGTTCTTCGTACCTCGCTTACTACATCCAAGATCAAATCATCGCGCCAACTTTCAGCTCGCTAATCCGGTTCTCCGAACACACCTGTTGTTGATGATTAGTATAGCTGGATGAAGTAATCTGAGATCACTGGGTGGCTTAAAAGGGGCTACACATCGATAGTAGAAACATTGATCGGCAACCCTTTGATTGGTCGGCAAAAATGTCGAAAGAGCGCGTTCAGTATTTTTTGCCAGCAGAGCAAGAACTCTTGATTGAGGGATTTCAGGAGTTTCAGAGTTTAATTAAAACGCAAGGGAACACTGCAAAGGCTGCAAAAGCAAGGAGAGAGGGCTGGCAGAAAGTTGCTGACAAATTAAACTCGTAAGTAATTTATTATATTATATTACATTATACCATATTACATTATATCCTCTTTCACGTTAGAGCCACAACAGGACCCACTAGAACATGGGAACAAGTAAAAGTGAAATATAAGAATATTCTACAGAATGGTAATATTTATCACTTATATTGCTTTTAGTCTATGACAAGAGACCCTGAAATAATCTGTTTGTTTGTTTATAACAGCAACCAAGAAAAGGGCAGAGCAAATAAAGACAGGTGGTGGTCCTGCACCCCCTCGTCACACCCTGGCAGAGGAGCTGGCCCTAGGGTTGAATGCCACCAGACCCATTGTTGAGGGCATCCCTGGGGGCAGCTCTTCCTCAGACGAGCAGCCGGGGTGCAGTAGCAGCAGCACCTTCATAACTGGTAAATGAGCTCATAATTCTATTTGTACAACGTAAAATATTTGGTTGTTGCCTTAATTAAAATGCTTTTTGTACTGTGACATTTATTGAGATTGTGGGGTTTTTTGGTGTGTAGTTTCACATAACACTCCATCACTTTTACCTGTTCCCATGCAAGGGGTGACTGAAGCATGCACAGTAAGTTGGGAGATTTTATATATATATATACACACACACACATATATATATATATATATATGATGTGTATATGTGTGTGTATATGTAAGTGTATATGTATGTGTATATGTATATGTGTGTATATATAATCTTTTATTTATATAATCTTTTTTTCAATTATTTATCGCTTTTTATAGCCGTGGTCTCTCATCTTGATTACACGAAGTGTTTTACTATTACTACTCTAAAATATGAATTACATCTGAAATAATCAAATACATGTAATAGAATGATTAATAGTACATTTCCCTTTTTTTCGGAAATGACCTGTATGTATCTGTATGAAATCAATAAAAGAATCAAATGCTGCATTATCTTTAGTTACATTGATAATATTTATTTATGGAAAAACAGTGGTGAAATATCGCTGTTGCTTTCGTATAAATGCAGCGGACATACCTGAGTGGCCGCGATCTAATCCTGTTTACATAAAGTAAGCCTGCTAAGCAGGTTTAGGCTTACGGATCTGTTGCTATGACAGCAAGTCCCGGATGAGCTTCGGAGAACCGAACGATCCAAGATCACGCGAAATCGTCAACAATGAAATCCAGCTAACTTACTTAGCGAGGTACGAAGAACGGACCCCAGCTGCTTGCACTTACCTGCAGTCAGCAAACTGAGAACAGACAGGATGAGCAGGGGGCGGAGCATGTTGCAGAGAGCCAATCAGGCGACTGAGCTGTAAACACACGCAGTTGGATATCTCTGCTTGGATAGAAAGTCACAATCACATTCTGCTCACTCATGTCTTTAAACTGGATAAAAAAAGAAAACACAAATTACAAAAAATGTCTTTAAATTTCCATTTCTGACCTAAACCTTTGGGAGCCTCACAAGCTTAATGACTTGTGTGTGTCTGTGTGAAACAGTCCTGTCGTGGGTGAAAGGAGTCACTTTTTAATTCGACTTAAAAATAAGTATTACAATTTTAATTCAATCGAGTCATTTAATGGACATCTAAAGTTTACGTTATTTTTAACAAACCTATTTATTTTTGTTATTGTGGTTAAAAATTAAGAATTTGGTACCAACAAAAATGGAAATGTGGAAAATTCCCAACAAGCAAAATGTGTTAAAGACAAGAATGTAGTAAAAAGATGCTGTTAAAACATTAACAACAGCAATGTCAATATTCACACAACTTTTCTGGATGAATTCATCACCTATTTAAGATGTACTATTCACAAGTAAATAATTAAAAGTTCATACAGTTTGCCCTATGCTCTACTAAGTTTTGAAAGATGCAGCTGAACCGTTCTGAAGCATGTCTTTATTAGGTAAAAACATGGCACAAATTAAAGGAGCCAGCGATTTCTGATAGTGACAATTTGGTAACCAGACACTCATGGAATCTTTGGTTTAAAAAAAAATGTAGGTAATCTGAACAACCATTGATATTCAAGGACTCTCAAACCCAGTTTTTAGTAATGAAGAAAGAAAAAGGGCTTAGCTTTGAGAGCCAGATGAGAGTAAAGTGCTCAAAATCAGTCAGGTTTTTTATTGAAAGTTTTAAAAGTGTCTGAAATTTTTACAGAAGAATTTTTCAGCTGAATATTTGTGGAAGACATCAGAGTCACACTCTGGCCAATTCTGGACACTTGAGTCTGCTTTATATTTTAAAGTATGTAATACTAAAGTAAAATGTGAGATCAGGGCCCCATCACAGTAACATGTTTTGAGTATCTTACATTTACATTCTACTGAATTAAGACAAAAATGCAACTGTGTTTTCAGAGGATGGGTTTGCAGGATCTCTACTCACTCAGACCAAGTCTCACATCAACTTCAGATAAACATTAAAATGCATTTATACACAAAATCTTTTGTTTTTCTCCAAGCATCTTGGAAAGGATTTTGACGTCTATAAAGCACAAGATGAATGATTACCATGAGTCAAAAACACTGAATTTATTTTTTTTTTAAAGAAAGAAAAAAAAGATTTTACAGTTAAATGAAAAAGAAAATCAAAACTCAGTTTATGTCTGTTTTTCCACAACTTTATCTGTTATTTCTCTTGATAAGGCCACAGAGCTCCATTTTGATCTCAAACTTTTTCTGTGTATGTTTATTGTCCTGCTTATGCAGCTTGTTAACAGATGTAAAACCTATGTGTTGTATATGTGCCAGCTGAGTAGTCCTGTTAGAGGAAGAATAAGAGTACAAGTGTGCAGCTCATCTTACCTTCTGCAGTTCTGATGGAGCATGCAGGCTGATGTTCAGGAGGCTCTCTGGTGGATCTGCAGCTTGTGGAAGGATTTTTCTGTTGGTGTCTCTGTGAGGACACTGCTCTGTCTGCCCTTTATGTGCATTCTCGCCACTCTCCACACCCATAAGGGAAGGAGGGGTGGATGCAGGGCGGCGTCTACAGTGGAGCTACCTGATAGCTCCACTATAAGTGGTAGCTCCATAATCTGATGTGGTCACATGTTCATTAGAGCTCATCTCTGATGGTAACTTACTGATAGTATGGAGAAGTGCTATTTCCCGGGAGAAGATGTGCTGTATTTTGTTTTTTCTTGGGCACATACAGTACATAGTTTGTCATTAGAGTGACGCCTTTACATTAGATTTTGTACCAAGCACGTAAATACATTTTAAAGCCTGGTCTCATGCTTTGACAGTTTTTATTTGTGGACATTTTCTTGTTTTTCTAAGAACTGGGCAGCAGCATCTGTAGCTCTGAAAGTTTTCTTAAAAGCAGGTCCCAGGGTGAAGTGTTGATTCCTGGGACTGTGTGTGCCTGTAGTTTCTTCATGTGGCTCCACACGAACTCTTACAGCTCCCTGTTTTGAGTGTGTGCACTTTATGTACTGACTAGACTCTGGTCTGAATTGTTATCTATGTAAGATGTTCCCAACAATGATTCATCCATAGTGTTCAGTTGAAACACTCTGTCTCAGTTCTGAGACTGAGAAGTTTGCCATTACAGAGATGTCTTAAGGTTTTGTGAAACTGAAAATCATTGTCACTGACATTGTTTATACTGCACTGTACTTTTCTTATGTCCAGTGCATTTTTTCTGATATGCAAATTAGAACTGATTCAAATTTATTGTCATTGCAGTAAAATGCTGATTAGCAGAATGCAAAGGAGCAGTAAACTGCAGTATAATGTATATGGGAATGCTAAGTCATGGAGTATTTAGTATTAAAATGGATGATGTTCACTTTAACACTGATTAAATTTATTACTATAAACACATTTTAGGGAATATGAAATGTTTCATTGTACAAGTAGGCTAATAACTATGATATATACAGTAAATGGATGGAAGAGGAATATCATTTTGACTGTTACAAGCAGGGCAAACATTAGCTAACCAGATGTTAAAAAAAATTTAACAACTCCTGAATAGATCTAGTCTTACAGTTTACCCCAACTCCAATGCTGCAGTACTTTAACTGATATTAATATTAGCTAATGATTAGCAAAAAATGTTAGGCCAAAGGCTACTACTGTTCAAAAAGAAATTACCAGGTTAACACTACCCACTGATATATACTGTAACTAATGCAATGGACAAATATTTTCATCACATTATCTTTATTTAACCTTTGTCTGTGTTATGTTTTCCCTCCTTTTCTTTCTTCCTGTTTGGATTGTTTTGATATTGTCAATAATGCTTAATCAAGAAGAGAATTACAGTAATCTAAATAAGAAGTAACAACAACATTGACAACAATGGCGGTACTGTTTGGAGTGAGTGAAGGAAGAAGGCGGTTAATATTAAAAAGATGAATACAGGAAGGCAGAGTGATATTATTTATATGTGCTGCCGAGGATGACACCAAGACTCTTAACCTGAGGGGAAGTTGTGACAACAGTTATAAATGGACAATGAAAGACTTCTGATTGGAAATTTAGTCAATTTTGATTTGGTACCTATTAAAATAAATTCTGTTTATTGCCATTAAGTTTAAGAAAGTTGTAAGTAAACCAAACTTTGATTTCACTTAAACAATCAGCAATCTGCATAGGAGTGAAATTGGATGTTATATTTCTTGAAAATATTACCTAGGGGTAGGAGATAGATAATAAAATGTGAAGGACCCAGCACGGAGCCTTGAGGTACACCATAATTAATTGGAGTAGATCTGTGAGTGAGTTATTGAACAAACAGAGAACGGTCAGAGAGATATGAGGTAAACCGTGCGAGTACTGTACCATTGATGCCAATATATGCTAATGTATGAAGAAGGATGCCGTGGGAGATAATATCAAAAGCTGCTGTAAAGTCAAGGAGAATGAGGATGGTGTTGAGTCCAGAGTCAGCCCAAGCAGAAGATCATTAGTGATTTTTTCCTAGAGCTGTTTCTGTACTATGAAATGAACAAAAGCCAGACTGAAACTGTTCATACAAGTTTTTTGCAGTGAGATGTCTATGAACCTGTGCAGTCACTATCTTTTCCAGAATTTTGGGTAGGAAAGCCAAATTTGAAATTGGCCTGAAATTATTTAAATTGGAAGGGTCTGAACCATTCTTTTTCAGTTTTAGCTTTATCATTGGAACTTTAAGAGAGAATGGAATATGAGAGAAGTTGTAAATTTAGACTGTTATTGATCCTTTTTACCCTAATTTTAAAGTGTATATTTATTCCTTCTCACCTTTACCTTAGTCGTAAGTGTATATTTATTTTGTATATTTATCTCTTATTCTACTTATATTTATTGTTGCTTTTTGCACTGAATGAAACTGGAGCCTTGTTGTCTCATCTCTCTATATACTGTACTATATATAGCAGAGATGACATAAAGTTTACTTTGACTTTGACTTGAGTGTACGATATTAGCAATCAATGAACCAAGAGAGGGGAGTGAAAGTTTAACAAAATTATTGGGCAGTGGGTCAAGTTTGCACGATGATTAGATTAGATTAGATAAAACTTTATTAATCCCTCGGGTGGGTTCCTCTGGGAAATTTGGTTTCCAATAGCACAACACCAACAGAGGTTACAGAATGTGAGCAGAATACTATATATAAAAATATATAAATACAGAGACATATATAAAATATACAAAAGGGATAAATAGAATCAATAGGAATAAGAATACAAGTATTGAAGTCTATTGCACCGTTGGCTATTAACAAAAAGTATTGCACAGTGAAGTGAAGAGGCACAGCTTAGTTGTTCTCCCCTCCTTTGTCCTCCTGTTTCCCCTCCCTTTCCCCTCCAGAGAGGAGTTAAACCAGGGGTGGGCAATCTCAGTCCACGAGGGCCGGTGTCCCTGCAGGTTTTAGATGTGTACTCGAACCAACACAGCTGATTTAAATGGATAAATTAGCTCCTCAACATGTCCTGAAGTTCTCCAGAGGCCTGGTAACGAACTAATCATGTGATTCAGGTGTGTTGACCCAAGGTGAGATCTAAAACCTGCAGGGACACCGGCCCTCGTGGACTGAGATTGCCCAGCCCTGAGTTAAACAGTTTGATGGCGTGTGGGACAAAGGAGTTTTTAAGTCTGTTGGTTCTTGTCTTTGGGAGAAGCAACCTGTCACTGAACAGACTCCTCTGGTTGTTTATGGCCGTGTGCAGAGGATGCCCAGCATTGTCCATAATGTCCAGCAGTTTTTTTTAGTGTCCTTTTCTCTGCCACTGACACCAGAGTGTCCAGCTTCATGCCGACCACAGAGCCAGCCTTCCTGATCAGTTTTTCCAGCCTGGATGAGTCCTTCTTTGCTGTGCTGCTCCCCCAGCACACTACAGCATAGAAAAGTACTCCAGCAACCACTGACTGGTAAAACATCCTCAGGAGCTTCCTGCAAATGTTAAAAGACCTCAGCCTCCTGAGGAAGTACAGTCGGCTTTGGGCTTTTTTATACAGGTGCTCTGTGTTGCATGACCAGTCCAGTTTGTTGTCCACCCACAGCCCGAGGTACTTGTACTTGTTGACCGCCTCCACCTCCTCTCCCTCTATCTGAACTGGCAGTGGACCTGCTCTGGACCTCCTGAAGGCCACAACCAGTTCCTTGGTCTTTGAGGTGTTGAGTTGCAGGTGGTTTGTGTGACTCTATGTGACAAAGTTCCTCACCAGACTTCTGTACTCCTCTTCCTGATTATCCCAGATACACCCCATGATGGCTGTGCCATCTGCAAACTTCTGAATATGGCATAATTCAGAGTTGTAGCAAAAGTCAGAGGTGTACAGGGTGAAGAGAAGAGGGGACAGCACAGTTCCCTGTGGTGCTCCTGTGCTGCTGACCACAGTGTCAGACATGATGTCCTTCAGCCTGATGTACTGTGGTCTGTCAGTGAGGTAGTCGGAGATCCAAGCAACCAGGCAGGGGTCCACCTGCATCCTGTTTATTTTTTCCTGGAGCATACAGGGCCGGATGGTATTAAAGGCACTGGAAAAGTCAAGAAACAGGATCCTTTCCCTTGTCCAGGTTTTAGTGGGCTCTATGTAGGAGGTACAGGATGGCATCCTCCACTCCGACATCCGCCTTGTATGCGAACTGCAGTGGTTCCTGGGCATGTTGTACCTGTGGTCAGAGGAGGTTGAAGAAGAGCCGCTCTAGAGTCTTCATAAGATGTGACGTCAGTGCCACCGGTGCCACCGATGATGACTTTAACTTAGTATTTATAGAAGATAGTTGAATTATTGTAGGAAGTTAAAAACTGGATAGAAAAGATTACAGTTGAGTAGGAGAAAAAATGCAAGTAAAACAATTCTCAAGCAGAACCATATCACAAGAAGGGGGCAATTGTTGATGAAGATTCACAATTTTGGCATTAAAAAAAAAGTCCACAAATTTGTTACAGACTGCAGCAGAGTGTGTATGTATGGCAAAGGTATCTGGAGTTTTAATAATATTGTGTAATTATTATTATTATTATTATTATTATTAATAATAATAATAATAATAATAATAATAATAATACTAATGTAGAAAACAATAATGTACAAGTACAGAGTAAAAGTGTTTCCTTCAGCGGAGTCAATAATAGATGAATAGTAAGCAGATTTAGCATGATGAATAGCTTCTTTATAATGTTGTATATGACAGTAGTAATATACCTACAGCATTTTTGCCAACAGAGCCTCCAAAGGTTTTTCACCTTTTATCTTTCCATTACACTTTCTACTGACCAACTGATCCACCAAACAGTTTTCCACCTTTCTTCTTTACATCCTGCCCGTTTTATCTCTACATCTCAGAGGGCAACTGAAACAAGCCCCACCTATATAAAAACGCCCTAATCAGGCACACTAACCCTTTACAACGACCCTTGAGAACATAACACTTCGTTCATCAGCACGGGCAGCAAACCTAACAGCGTTCTTCTTAACATGGACAACACATATGGTAGGTAAAACAAGACTATTAATGGATTCTTAAATTTATACACCAGTATATCATAAAATATTCAAACTGTTTTCTTTTCTAAACAAAAGCCTGATTTTTAGGAACTTGGCACACCGGGACACCCCACGTTCCACTTACACAAGGTTTGTGTTTCTTCTTCTCACACAAAACAGATTGTGCCTCATTGTTTAGAAGCAATCTTACCTGTTTCACACATAGTAACATTAAAATGTGTATTTCCCATTCTTTCTACAGGATCACAAAGCTATATAGGACAAACAACACCTCTAAAAACCACAAGGTAAATACAGTGTTACACATGTTTTAAATATGTGTGTGTGTGTGTGTGTGTGTGTGTGTGTGTGTGTGTGTGTGTGTGTTTTGTTTAAACCTTGTATTAACTGTGCTTATCCACCGGGTACAGGTTCAGTAAGTTGCCCAGAAAAACCTACAGAAGCGGGGGCAATAAGACCAAGCCTTACGTTAGGTATGTATACAAGTCTCTATACATGACACTCAATTTAAAGGAAAAAAGGTTTTAAATATTTACAAATGTTCTAATACACCAGGCCCGAGACAGAGTACACAGCGTGTCAAGAACCGGGACCATCCGGAATAACAGAACAAAGTGTGAGTATAGGCATAAATAAATCAAAAGAGCCAAACACATCCTACTTTTGAAATGATACACCATATATATATATATATATATATATGTATATATATATACATTTATAATATTTCTAACACCCGTCTATCTCCACAGCGATCACACAACCCCTTACCACTACGGGCCCCTTGAAGACCCCTCGATGTTTTTGGAATATTTACGTGATATTGAACGTAAATAAGTCGGCAGAAGGGCCAAGAGGTGCTGAAAACGTAGATGGAGTAGTTCTGATGCAGTATACCTCAGAGTGGAGGAGACAGTCCGGAGTATGGACTGCAGAACAAACCCAGTTCCAGTTTAAGTTTCATCCTTTTTTCACCCATTTCAGAGTTAATAGTGGGTGTCTATGGGACGGAATGTTGGCAGTTAGACTGAGAGCTCCAACTGTCAGAGTGGCATAGATCAAAACATTCCTCTTTTAATCTTCTATTACAACTGTCGCTGCGTCCACAGTGTTCATTTTCACCTCTAAATGTAGCCATTGCTGCCCTCTTTCCCACAATGTGTCCCTCAAAGCTAAGAGATGTAAACTTTTTGAACAGTGTGAAGGGAGTACCTTTGAATCGACACATAGAGATAGGAAACAGCAGGAAACATCCCACTTTTTAAATTGCTCCTGTTACCACATTTTTGACAGCAGGAACATAAAGAACACACTTTTATGTAGAAAAATTCCTCCTTACAGTTCAAAAATGGTTTTGATAGGAGTCGGGGTCTAAGACTTAGAAGCAGTTTTTCAACGCGTGCAGATTTGACTGGGTTTTGCTACAGAGTAATAGTATGTCAGTAGTTAGTGCAGGCCAACTTGATGGAGCATTCTCATTGGCTTGTTAAATTCAAGCTTAGTTTTCATTGGTGGATTTGTCCTGAGCAGATAGGTGGTTCAGATTGGAACAGTTGGAGTCATTTCATGACTATTATGTCATATTTTCCACCTAGATGATCAGAGCTCTAAACATTTACGTGTCTCTAGTGGATTTTCCACATTTCAACTCATCTAACAGCGTTTAATGTTTCTGTTTTTACTCTGTATAGTTTATCCCCCCACTAACACACAGTTAGTCTAAAAATAAACCCGCAAAACATTTTAAGAAGAAAAACTATTTTACCTGCAAACATGCAAACACATGTGGGCACACACACACACATACACACACACACACACACACACACACACACACACACACACACATAATATTCATTCAGATGTTTTTTGACTCTAAATGTTCTTTTGTCATTGGTCAGCATTTTCTAATGTACGTTTTAAACATGTTCAGCTACTTTCCAACTTTGGCATTCAGGTGAATGATTTGATGTATTTCAGCTCATTCAACATTTTTAACTTAACATTCAGCAGCTATTAGATTTCAACTCAAAACATTGAACTATCAGCATTCACACTGCGTTTTCTTTCTAGTTATTACCAATATTTAATTGGCATTGCTATACAGTCAAATTAATGTGGCCTTATTTTTTCATATTAAGAAAAAATACTTTTAGGATAAGAACAGTAAGAATCCCACCTTTTTTCCTCCCACTTGTGGCGCCCATGGATGGATGGCTTCCTTTAACATTTTTTGCTTACACTGCCCATGCCAAAGGCTGGACTTGGCCAAGAACGTACACTTATACTAAATTCTGTTCTCACGTTTCAACAGCTTTCATTTGTGAATTGGTTTGTTTTGTTTTCTTTGTTCTAAGAACCTGAACAGCAGCATTTTGTAGCTCTGAATTTTTCTCAACAACATGCCACAAGCGTACTTGCTGCTTATAGACATTGACAGGCACAATGATTCCCAGTTTTTTATTGACCAGTTTTTTGGATTGGGCCATGTTATTACTGAATGTATACTTATGAATGAATATGACCATTTTAATTTATTATAGACGCATGTGCAAAAGAAAACAGTACCTACCCTCTCATTATTATTTTTGCTGTGGATTGTGACGACCAACATAGAATCACTTAGACAAAGAAATCCAAAGTCAAATAAATCAAATAAACATTCTTAATATATAAGAATAATATATATCTATATCTATATCTATATATATATAGATATATAGATATATATCTATATATATCTATATATATATATATCTTATTTGAATGATTACTGTAATCTAGATGAGCAAAAAAGAGAGAGTTGGTGGGTGAGCTCCATTCACTCCTATTAGTAGAGAAAGAGTGGCATATTGAGCTGTAAGGACAGATCATTGGAGAGAATGAATATGATTTGTTGATGAACAGAATTTAGATAGATGTTTGGCAGTTAGACTTCGATGGCCCATCATCACAATACAGAACCCGAGGTGTAAATGGGATTAGAGCAGGATCCCCCGGTGCCTAGATTCTGGTGGTGGAGATGAAGGTTGCTTGAATAGAGCTTGGGTGTTGAGAGGTGGAGATGGAGAGGATGTGGGTTGCACAAAGGCATCTGCAAAGGAGAATGACAGATGCGCAGTGAGATTTAAAGTACATGGCATAAGTGTTGATCTGCCTGGAGAAGGGTGATTGGACTAGACCAGTGATGACACAAACAGTTTGACAGCATGGGGAAGTGGGAGAGATGAAGCTTAGATTTAGCCGGCAGCACCTGTGACCGGACAGATGTGAAGCAATAGATCGCTCTTTTTGAATGTATGCATAAGCTTCATTAAAAAAATTGATTTGGGATTTAACAGGGAGCCAAAGAAGAGAAGCCAATATCGGAAAAGTATGCACTCTCTTTCTATTCCCTGTCAGTACTCTGGCTGCAGCCTTATGGATTAAATGAAGGCTTTTCAGGGAGTGTTTAGGACATCCTTATAATAATGAATTTATAGTAGTCCAGCCTAGAAGTAATAAATGCATGAACTAGTTTTTCAGTGTCACTCTGAGACAGGATATTTCTAATTTTAGAGATGTTGCGCAAATGGAAGAAAGCAGTCCTACATATTTGTTGAATGTGTGCATTGAAGGACATATCTTAGTCAAAAATGACTCCAAGGTTTCTTACAGTGTTACTGGAGGCCAAGGTTCAATTCAATTCAATTTTATTTAAAATCGCCAAATCACAACAGCAGTCGCCTCAAGGTGCTTTATATTGTACAGTAGATACAGAGACAGTCAACCCAACAATCATATGACACCTATGAGCAAACACTTTGGCGACAGTGGGAAGGAAAAACTCCCTTTTAACAGGAAGAAACCTCCGGCAGAACCAGGCTCAGGGAGGGGCGGGGCCATCTGCTGCAACCGGTTGGGGTGAGAGAAGGAAAACAGGATGGAAGACATGCTGTGGAAGAGAGACAGAGATTAATAACAGATATGATTCAATGCAGAGAGGTGTATTAACACATAGTGAGTGAGAAAGGTGACTGGAAAGGAAAAACTCAATGCATCATGGGAATCCCCTGGCAGCCTATGTCTATTGCAGCATAACTAAGGGAGGATTCAGGGTCACCTGGTCCAGCCCTAACTACAGTGGCTTGCAAAAGTATTTGGCCACCTTGAACTTTTCCACATTTTGTCACATTACAGCCACAAACATGTATCAATTTTATTGGAATTCCACGTGAAAGACCAATACAAAGTGGTGTACACGTGAGAAGTGGAACGAAAATCATACATGATTCCAAACATTTTTTACAAATAAATAACTGAAAAGTGGGGTGTGCATAATTATTCAGCCCCCTGAGTCAATACTTTGTAGAACCACCTTTTGCTGCAATTACAGCTGCCAGTCTTTTAGGGTATGTCTCTACCAGCTTTGCACATCTAGAGACTGAAATTCTTGCCCATTCTTCTTTGCAAAACAGCTCCAGCTCAGTCAGATTAGATGGACAGCGTTTGTGAACAGCAGTTTTCAGATCTTGCCACAGATTCTCGATTGGATTTAGACACCAGACAGGTCAGGGATAAAGTTATTGAGAAATTTAAAGCAGGCTTAGGCTACAAAAAGATTTCCCAAGCCTTGAACATCCCACGGAGCACTGTTCAAGCGCTCATTCAGAAATGGAAGGAGTATGGCACAACTAAACCTACCAAGACAAGGCCGTCCACCTAAACTCACAGGCCGAACAAGGAGAGCGCTGATCAGAAATGCAGCCAAGAGGCCCATGGTGACTCTGGACGAGCTGCAGAGATCTATAGCTCAGGTGGGGGAATCTGTCCCCCAAATGGAAGGAGGCTAAATGATGATCTTCTAAATTTGTGACACGCCATTTCCTCTCCAGCGTACGAGTTATCTGCTTTAGGCTATATGTTTGAGACTTATACCACGGAGTCAGGTGTTGGGTCTAAACTCAGACCCCGCTGTATCCAGGACTTATTCCCATGAAAGAAAAACAAGGCAACAGTGTTCGATCGATTACTTGCGCAAGGGAGGCCTTTGGTCAAGAACCAGCTCTTGGAGCTCACGCTCCTAACCTGTCTCCAGCCCAAAGTCCTTCAAAGAGCAGCTTCCCTCGCAGCTATTTATTGACAAACTGTTACAGTTCACACAATAGTTTACAACACGTACCTCCCCTCTTAACCTCCCTTGGTTACAAAGACGAGGCACTGTATGTATATATGTGTGTGTGTGTGTGTGTGAGAGAGAGACCTCCTGCTGGGCAGGAAGCTTACATCAAACAGACCTTCCAGATAGGATGTGTCTGTAATCAAACCTACAGCCTCTCACCCAAAAACTAAAGAATCTGGGGAGGGGGACTGTGGAACTGCTTTCATCCCACAGTTAAACAATGTAGAGATGGCAAGCATAAAAATGACAAACATTAACAATTCACTCTAACATCAGGTACTTCTGATTTGAGGCCTTAGTTTTCACTGGAGCTACAGTATCCAGAGTGGTACGCAGTGAGGAGGTAGTCAAAGGAGTTTGCAAAGAAAAGCGTCTGGACTTCTTTGAGTTGCTTGAAGACGTTTCACCTCTCATCCGAGAAGCTTCTTCAGTTCTAAGGTCAAACGCTTTTCTTTGCAAACTCCTTTGACTACAATGACCTGGATGACTGAGAACCTTCACAGACACAGTGAGGAGGTAAAATTATTAACAAATCGACCTCTGTTGGAGTAGCATTCAGATAGCTGCTCTGCTCTATGTTGGTATAGGGCAGTGGTTCCCAAACTTTTTTTGCCAGGCCCCCTTTTTTACAAGAAAAATGTTCGCGCCCCCCCACCTGCACAAACACATCCTCTAAACACACACACCCATATTTTGTTTACAAACTCCATTGCGGTTTATTTCACACCTCAAACATTTAGTAAACAATTAAGCAAATACAAGTAAACGGCAATAAATTACAGGTACTAATAAAATATACTACTAACTCTTTTATGCTACGTCCACACCTACATGGGTATTTTTGAAAACGCAGCTGTTTCTATGCGTTTGGGCCTTTCGTCAACACGTAAACGGCGTTGCGATTCACCGAAAACGGAGATTATTTAAAACTCCTTTTTTAAGTTTACGTGTGGACGAGGATTACAGAGTTCGTCACACAACGTCAAAGGTATGTGCCTCTTTTCACGTCACGCTGTGCGCCACGTTATTGTTTACATGAGATGAATTGCAGAATGGCAGATAGAGACAAAATACTGTTAATCTGACTATCTTCAGGTTTTACACGCTTACATATACACACGTTACTTTCCCTCCATTTAGAAAGGCAGAGGCGTCACGGTGTAATTATTTTACGTGTAGTTGTTTTTTTTCCTGTGTAATAATATTCAACATTGCTATCAATACATTTTTCAAAAAATGCCTCTCTGTGCAAAATGGGTTCAAAAACATAAACAGCTGTGGGATACTGTTTGTCTGTGATTTGAACAGGGGGAACAAATTACGGCAGGATCAGCCTGATATTATTTGTATCCCACTGTAACTTTACTGCATAAAGAGCTAACATGTCCAAAATGTCAGGAGTAGTTATTACAAGAAGTGTTTGTGAACTAAAAATCAAGAATGTGGGATACTGTTTGTCCGTGATTTGGAGAGCCCAGCGCTGCTCCCGACACAGGGAAACTAATTTTGCAGGGGAGACCTACTTTGGCACTTGTGCAGGTGAAGCCAAAGGGAAGATATGCTTCACCATATTTTCCTGTCTTTGGCTTGGAAGGACGTTGGTTTGGAAACATATTTGGCGATGCTTCATCTCCTGCTTTGCGTTTGTGTGGGAGCCCCGTCAAAAGCCTGTCCATTAGCAGTGTCCAAGCGCTCTTTTTTTTTTTTCTTTTCATACCGCGCCCCCCTGCAATGGCTCTGCGCCCCCCTAGGGGGCGGGCCCCACACTTTGGGAACCTCTGGTATAGGGCATTGAAGATGATAACAGTGGGTGGATTATATTCTTAAACTTAGTTACAGCGCTTTCAGAAAGACATCTACTGTGATAAAGTCTACTCTCCACCGCTGTGTAATCAATTATTGTAAATGTAAATGTTCAGACAGGAGAGGGTTTTCAGGAAACACTGTTAAATGTTCAGTTTCTATGCCATATGTTAAAACAAGATCTAGAGTGTGGCTAAAGTGCTTTGAGGGTCTCGAAAAGCGCTATATAAATCCAATCCATCCATCCATTCGCTTCCACTAATCCTTTTCAGGGTCTCGGGGGGCGCTGGAGCCTATGCCAGCTGTCAAAGGGCGAGAGGCGGGGTACACCTTGGACAGGTTGCCAGTCTGTCACAGGGCCAACACACAGGGACAGCCAACCATTCACACTCACATTCACTCCCACATTCTCCCACATGGGCAATTTAGATTAATCAATTAACCTATCCCCACAAGCTGCATGTCTTTAGACGGTGGGAGGAAGCCGGAGTACCCGGAGGGAACCCATGCAAACACGGGGAGAACATGCAAACTCCACACAGAAAGACCCTGGCCTGATGGTGGATAAGCTACTCAAAAACACCACTGAGTTTGAGCAGGAACAGGAAGTGATACTCTACCGCAGAGAGAGCGAGCACCAAGTGACAGTGGCACTAAGAATCAGAAGGTAATGCCATCCAGTCAGAAACTTTTTAGATACCATATTTCTAAGATTTTCAGGGCAGAGTACAATGACCTCAGTTTTATTTGAACTTAGATGTGGAAAAATTAGAGGTTATCCAGGTCCTTATGTGCAGTTTAACTGTGTGTGTTATCTGGCTTTATGAATAGATAAAGGTGTGTATCATCTGCATAGCAGTGAAAATGTATGCTATGCCTTCTAATGATACTGCCTAAGGGAAGCATGTATAATGTAAACAGAATTGGTTCTAGCACTGAACCCTGTGGAACACCATATCCGATAGATATGTTAAACCACTGCAGTGCAGTACCTGTAATACAGATGCTCCAATTGCTCTGATTAAATATTATGGTCAACAGTATCGAACACTGCACTGAGGTCTACCAGGACAAGCATAGAGATGAGTCTACTGTCAGAGGCCATAAGAAGATCATTTCTAACCTTCACTAAAGCTGTTTCTGTGCTGTGATGGGCTCTGAAACCTGGGTGAAACTCTTCAAATAAGCCATTCCTGTTCCTATGATCTGTTAGCTGCTTTAAAAGTAGTCTTTTAAGAATTTTTTGAGATGAAAGGAAGGTTTGAGATTGGTGTTGAATTAGTTACGACTGCTGTGTCAAGAAATGGAGTTCTAAGAAACGTTTTAACTACTGCCTAGTGATGGGATTTCCTGCTCTTTTTAGAGAACCGGCTCTTTCGGCTTGGCTCACTAAAAAGAGCCGGCTCTTTCAGCTCTTCAGGTTGTTTTGTTGCTTTAATTAATTTATTATTAACAATAATATAAAATTATGCACAAAAGGAATTACTAATGTAAAAGAAGTGGTTTTATTTATATATGTTTATGTATAAATATTTACGGTGGCCCCTAGAGACAAAGCACGTACAAACTAGAGATGGCACGATACCACTTTTTTATGTCCGATACCGATGTCATAAATTTGGAACTCTGCCGATACCGATATGAATCCGATATAGTGTAATTTCTTGCTGCATTGTGTATAAATTCATACTCAAGTTTAAACCCCTCCCACTAAAGCTATTCTGCTATACCTGTTTTCAAACCTGCACCATCCTTCCTATTCTGGTGTTTTAAAGAGTACTTAGCAGAAATATTAAACAACCTAACTAATAGGGTTGGCAACTCCCACGAAAAAAAAAAAGGGAACCACCCTCTGCCTCGTGATGCTTAATCAACATAATCAACTTTAATTTAATGCACGTGTCAAAAAAAATGCACAGAAATCTATTATTTTTCTACAATAATTAAATAGATTCAACATCTTTCTTCAACAGAGTTGCAGAGTGCACTGATTATATCTTCCCAAAAGTACTATAGCTTACTAGGGTGTATTAGACTTAATAGTTACTATTCACAGTAATGGACTTCTATACATTTTACATCAGATTAAAACTTTGGTTGTAAGATTCAGATAATTACTTATTAAAAGCTAGGCATTTTAAATGAGAATAAGAAAGAAAAGTATTTCTTTGTACCCCCCCCCCCCCCCCCCCCCCCCCTTTTCCCTGTTGATGCCCTACCTGGCCCCCTGGCTAAACTTTGCTTGACCCGTCCCTGCGCAGTTACCAGCCGTCAGCGACGTAGAAAAGGATCCTGGAGTAGAAAGTAATATTAAATAAATTCTAACAGCAGCTTATCAAGCTTAAACATGCTGCTGTTGTTCAGCCGCTGGTTTCCTCTTTCTGGTGCAAAGTGGGTGATAAACAAAGAACAGAGACGGACTAGTGACAGAAAAGCCGATCAGCTGATCATTGATCAGTTTCATGATTGAAGTAGCAGCAGGAGAGGGATGGACAGAGAGGCAGTCGCTCCATGTATCGGTTGTTTAACTTGGGAATGCTTTACAAACATTCAGAGATGGACTTACACACTTGCTTTACTTCTCTCTGGGATAACTTTCTCGGAAATGAAATGCTGGGTTGGTAGCGAGGCTCCAAATGCGCAACCAGACCGCCGACAGATCTCGCACGCCACAGCCGCTCTATCACGTGACACATACTGCTCCAACGTGCTAAGGTTATGAGCTGAGTTATGCCATGTCGCAAGTTTTCTGTGGTGCTTTTGTGATATTTAATGGATCGGATTACATTTTTTATTTCTCTCCGATATCCGATCCAGTAATTTAGATCAGTATTGGACCGATACCGATACGTAATATCAGATTACGTTGGTCCATCTCTAGTACAAACTCCAAAAAGCATGTACAAATTCCAAAGCACGTACAAACTCCAAAACACATTTCTAGTGTTAACTGAACTTCCAAAACAGAGATCACTTAAATTACACAATTGAAAGCATATGTGTATGGTTTGTGTATTTATAAACAAGCACTCATATATATTCAAATTATTTAAAAAAATGTTCATTTACCTGTAACTACCACACACCAAATCCGGTCGTTGGTACTTGCTGGCTTGTGTAGCCACTAGGTAACAACAGCTCAACACTGCGCCTAGCATCCTGGAGCACTTCTGTTGTGTTTCGTATGTGTTTTGGAGTTTTTACGTGCTTCTGAGTTTTTACATGTTTTGGAGTTTTTACGTGCTTCGATGTTTGTATGTTGTTACTGTTGTCGTAATGTTAATATGTAAATCTGAGTGTGCAGGTGCTCCTCCATGATTGGTGCATCCAGGGTGGACGGATTGTACCGATTGGCTAATGACCAGGAGACAGCGCATAAGAAGACACCGCCAGGGACTGCCAGGTCATTCATCCTCGGCCCAACCCAACCGGCAGACCGTGTGTTCACTGTTTAACTATGTTGGTTTAATGTAGGAGCATGTAGGGGTGGACCGCCTTTTTGTTTGATTAGTTTTCTCCTGTTTTTGTTAGGTAGGGAGGAAAGTAATTGTCGTTTGGTTTAGTTCTTTTGACTAGGTAAGTTTTATTTACTCCTGAGATAGGCTACCTTTTGTTTGTTGTTTTGGCCTTGGGTTCACCCCGAAGTTCTAATTCGCTCCCTTCCTTTGTTTTTAAATTCACTCATTGTAAATAAATCACTGTCACAAAGTATTAATTGTGTGATGTGCTGCTTGGGGTTGGACGGGGATGGATCACCCTTTATGTTGTGGTCTGGCCGCGCCTAGACGGGCCATAACAACGTGCTATGGAGTTTTTACGTGTTTTGGAGTTTGTACGTGTTTTGAAGTTTGTACGTGCTTCAGAGTTTGTACGTGTTTTGAAGTTTGTACATGCTTTTATTTATTCACTCCACATAAAATGTAATAAATAAATCATATAATACAAAAACCAAATATTCACAGTTCAACTTTTAACTATTTAAATCTTCAACTTCTGAACCCTCAACGGTCGTAGAACAGTTTGAACCTGTATCTTTTCTGACCCTTAAGGAAATAATAGGCCAATCAAAAAGCTCTAACTCTTGTCACGACGTGCTTCCCTCTGGCATTGTCAAAAATGCCCTGAACACTATAGGACCCTGCATCTCACTTGTAATGAATTCATCACTCTTATCAGGCTGCGTCCCTGTGGCTTTCAAACATGCAGTCGTTCAACCTGTTATCAAGAAAAGTAATCTTGATCCTAATGTCCTTTCAAACTATAGACCGGTTTCTAAACTTCCTTTTATGGCTAAAAGCTTAGAGAAAATAGATCTTAAGCAATTACAATCCTGCTTAGATGCAAATGGAATCAATGAAAAATTCCAGTCTGGTTTTAAACCTCACCACAGCACCGAGACAGCCCTACTGAGAGTTGTTAATGACCTCCTTGTAACTGTTGATGCAGGGCGTCCTGTGGTTTTAGTTCTTTTAGACTTGTCCTCTGCCTTCGATATGGTTGACCACAACATCCTCCTTTCAAGGCTTGAACATGTAGTTGGTCTTAAAGGCAAAGTACTTTCATGGTTCAAATCATACTTAGCTGTGAGGACTTTCTCTGTCTCTATGGGGAATCATTCTTCCTCCTCCCCTCTGCTGTGGTGTGCCGCAGGGGTCTGTGTTAAGTCCTAAGCTGTTCTCCTTATATCTGCTACCCCTGGGACAAATTTTCAGAAATCATAATATTTCTTTCCATTGTTATGCGGATGATATCCAAATCTATTTTCCTCTGGATTTGGATCTCCAGTCCCCGCTATTGCCTTTGTTCAACTGCCTGCGTGATGTTAGAGACTGGCTACTGCACAACTCTCTCACCCTTAATGAAAACAAAACAGAAATGATCATCTTTGACAGTCACATGCCCTTGAAACAGCTGTCGGATACCTTGGGATCCTATGCCAGTCATCTTTCGTTTACTGTCAGAAACCTTGGAGTAGTGCTGGATAGTTCTCTCAAATTAGACAAGCAAGTGGCTGCAGTGGTGAAAACCAGCTTCTACCAACTATGCCAAATTTCTAAGGCAATGCCCTACTTACGACATAATGACCTTGTAAAGCTCATTCATGCTCTTGCTACTTTGAGATTGGACTACTGTAATTCTCTTTATTTAGGCCTCCAACTTTCCCTCATCCAACACCTGCAACTACTCCAGAATGCTGCGGCACCAGAAGACATGACCATATCACACCCACCCTCGCCAACCTTCATTGGCTCCCCGTCAAATACCGTATCGTTTTAAAAATCCTTTTATACACAAATTTTAAAAAACCTGGCACCCAGCTACTTAATCGACCTCCTTGACCTATACATCCCCACGAGAGCACTCAGATCCTCTAACCAGGGGCTCTTAATGCAACCAATGTCTTGACGGAAGACTAGGGGGGGATCGTGCTTTTGCTTTTGCCGCACCAAAACTCTGGAACAGCTTGCCGATTGATGTCCGTGTGTCGGAATCCATCCAATCCTTTAAATCATGTTTAAAAACCCACCTGTTTAAGCTTGCTTTCCAAACAACTTAGTTTTTAACTTTTCCCAGGTTCATGCTTGTTGCCACGTCACCATCTTATAACTGTATTTTCTTTTGCTGATAATTGTATTTTCCTGCTCCTTTACTGTTGTAACCCCGCAAATGCGGCTCGTCTGTGAAGCACTTTGATGTACCTGAGACTTTTAAATGTGCTATTGAAATAAAATTGAAACTGAAACTGAAACTATTTAAATTTACAGCTTTTTCCTTTTAAACAAACTTAAAGTGAAACAACACAAAACACTGCAAACCACAACACAATTAAATATAAATTAAAATATGAGAACACAAAGAAGATGCACATTCTCTGTCATATGGGCCTGCATGAATAAACTTTCTTAATCCTTTATCATCCGCAACTGAAAATAGTTGTGGATGATTACTATACCTTTCTAATGTGACGTTGTTGTCCCTGGCTCTCTTTCTCTGTCTCTCCCGCCCGCTCTGTTCCTGTGCTACTTCGAGTGTAACTACCGCCCCTCCCCCCTTCTTCCCAGCGCAAAGCACAAGGCTGGCGTGTGAAGTGAAGCGGAAAAAAGTGCGAGAGAGAGGGTGAGAGAAAGAAAGAAAAAAAACCACAGCCTGCGATAAGGAGCCAGCTCGCGTCATTCACGTCACAGATCCGGCTCTAAGGCTACGTTCACACTGCAGTCGAAAGCGCATCAAATCCAATTTTTTTGACCCTATGCGACCCATATCCGATCATGGTATGACAGTGTGAACCGCACAAATCCGATATTTTCAAATCCGATCTGGGTCACTTTCATATGTGGTACTGAATCCGATACATATCCGATGTTTTAGAAAGTGACTGCTGTTTGAACGGTCATGTCGCATTAAATCCGTCTTTTACGTCACTGACACAAGGCAGACGCCAATTATCAGCGCCGGAGAAGCGCCCGAGAAGACATCGCGAAAGCTTCCTGGCCATCCAGTGTAGATGTTAGTGAAACTGTTGGGAAGACAACGTTGGAGAAACGTGAACATTTTATTTGTACTGTATAATCTGCAGATTCTGACCGAAATCTGCAACTATCCTTTGAAGCACCGCTCCTCTAAAACAGCAATACGGATAATTATTAGGTTATCTACATTATTATGTAAATAACAAAATAACTTAAAGCAAAAATTGGGAAACGTAAAGTCCGAAGTCTTTATATTAAGGGCCATCAGTCAAACAATATTGTTTGCTCTGGGTCTAAACAGCGCGTTGTGTGTGACATCTTCTTTTGCGCATTCAAAAGAATGCGTTCACACTAGAGCGCGTTTGCTGTCACATTTTATTTGTAGTGTGAACAAGCAGACAAAAAAATCGGATTTAATCAAAAAATCGGAATTGAGCATTAAGACCTGCAGTGTGAATGTAGCCTAAGAGCCATTTCGTTCGCGACCGACACATCACTACTACTGCCAGCTTGAAGGCCTGTGGTACATAGCCAATTATTAGATATATGTTGATCATATTTAAGATTGAACAAATGATTCAAATGTTTTAGTGTTTCACAAAGCCTCGCTTTGCCCATTACTAGCCACTGCTGCTTCATGGTGAAGCTGCCCAAACAAGATCATCAGAGTAGGTGTGTAATTGACATCAGGTGTGTGAGCCTGAAAGCGGGAAACTCTTCAGGTCCTGACAATGTGTATAGGTATATACACACTCACACACACATGGGGAAAATTGGAGAATCGAGACAGAGACCCAAAATACAATAAAATGCCACACTTTAGCATACTTATACATAATATTGTGTTATTGTGTATAATAGTGTGCTTTGTTACAGATGAAGCATTTGGAGACCCATGATGTTTGTTTGCTTCACCTTACTTTTCCCCACACAGCCCTTCTTTCCTGATTCTCATTCCTGCCACCTTACACTCGGTTGCAAATTGTTCCAGTGTGCGCTGGAGGCCAGCACCTGCTGAAGCCATCAAAACCACAAAGCATAGATGAGATTGTGAGACTGTTCTACTGGAAGCCTTCCACCGCTTGGCTACATCTAGAAATTCTGAACAGAATTGGTGACAAAGGGCAGCCCTGGTCAAATCCAACGCCTACTGTGAATGAGTCTGACTTATTGCCGGCTATGTGGACCAAGCTTTTGCATTGGTTGTACCAAATGACCTGTAGCAACAGGCAAAATACCCCATAGTTTTATTTGAATCTGTTTTAACTTTCTGTATCATTGCCTGGTACGGTAATATGTCCCTGAATAATAAGACCAGACTTAACAACCTGGTTAAAGTGGCTGGCAAGATTTCAGGGAGGCCTCAGGTCCAGCTTGTGGACTTTTATAACAGGCAGGTGCTGAGGAAGGCAAACTCTGTCCTGTTGTGTTCAGATCATCCTCTCTTTAATGATTTTCAACTGCTTCCATCAGGTCGTCGTTATAAAGTGCCTGCAGTGAAGACAAAGAGACATAGACTGTCTTTTGTACCTAGTGCTATTATCACAGTTAATAACACTAAACCATGAGTGTTGTTGCCATTGCACATTGCACTTTTTTTGATGAAAAATCTAGGTTGTTTTATCAGGCTTATATTATATTATTTTGGTGAGTGTATGTGATGTGTTGGTTGTCTGTTTGTTTGTTTGTATGGACATACTGCAAATCAATTTCCCGTTAGGGACAATAAAGTTACCATTGACCATAATTCCAAAGCACCTCCCACAGGACACCCTGAGGGATACAGTCAAATGCCTTCTTCAAGTCCACAAAACACAAGTAGACTGGTTGTGTAAACTCCCATGCACCCTAAAGTATCTTTGAGACGATAAGTAGCTGAAGAGTGTGGTCCCCTTCTAGTTAGCGAACAACCATTGTGAAACCTAGCCCCACCCATAACGTCCAGAAACTTGGATCCAGATGAAACTATGGTGTCCTTTGATCTGGTCTCTCTCTTCACTTGCATACCTACCATGGAGGCAGTGGAGACTCTCAGAAAACAACTACAAGAAGACAGCTCCTTGGAAGACAGAACCAACTTCACCCCCGATCATATTTGCACACTGTTAGACTTCTGCCTTACCACCACATATTTCAAATATAACAAGAGTTTTTACAGACAAAAACATGGATCTGTCATGGGCTCCCCCGTGTCACCTATTGTAGCCAAACTTTACATGGAGGAAGTGGAAAGAAAGGCTCTTGGCTCTTTCAAAGGGAGAGTACCCAGCCACTGGTAAAGATATGTGGACGACACCTAGGTCAAAATCAAAGCACAAGAAGTTGAATCCTTCATTGCTCATGTCACCCTTTTTAACTGGGTTACACTCATATTACCGCTGTGGATAAAAACATCAAGTTCCCCAGGGAAGACACAAAGGATAACTGTTTGCCATTCCTGAACTGTGCTGTGTCAATTGAAGGGAATGGAAACCTCAACATTAAAGTTTACTGGAAGCCCACACACACGGAGCAGTACCTCCTCTTTTACTCCCACCACTCTCTTTAACACAAACTTGGCATAATCAGGACCTGACAACACCAGGCAGAAAATGTTCCCTCTAAGCCTGAAGGGAAAAAAAGGAACACACACATACGAGAAGCTCTTAAAACATGCGGTTATCCTAACTGGGCTTTCATCAAGTCAGCGAAGATGCACAGAAAAGAAGCTCAGTTTTGAGATCCCTTCCCCTTCATGCCCCAGGATGTGAGTGGGCCTTAATGCCCACTCACATCCTGGGGCATGAAGAAGCTTCTTGGATGAGAGGTGAAACATCTTCAAGCAACTTAAAGAAGTCCAGACGCTTTTCCCAAGCTCCTTAGACAGCCCTACAACAACCAGAGCATTCAGGAACTCAGGGCAAACCTCATTTGTCGCCCTGACAACAAGGAATTGCCTCAGGGACCTCACTCCTGATGATGAACAAGTCGTCCCAAGAGTCCCTTTCCTCTACAGAAAACGTGTCAGTGGGCTTAAGGACGTTCTTGTAGGACGTCCAGGTGGTGAAAGTATTCCTTTCACCACCTGACAATGTACTCAGTCATAGTCAGCAGTGCTCCACCCTCACTATACACAGTGCAGGTAGAGCACTGCTTTCCCCTCCATAGTTCACTGACGGTTTTCCAGAATCTCTTTGAGGAAGTTCGAAAGTCTTTTTCCATGGCCACTCCGAACTCTTCTCACACCTGAGTTTTTGCTTTAACCACTACCCAAGACACATTATACTTGGCCTGTTGGTCCCTATCAGCTGCCTCTAAAGTACCACAGGCTAACAAAGTCCAAAAGGACTCCTTCTTCAGCCTGATGGTTCCCTTCACTTCCGCTGTCCATCATCTGGTTTGGGGGTGACCACCACAACAGGCACCAGCCACATTGTGGCTGCAGCTCAGTGCAGCAGCTTCAGGAATGGAGGTGCTGAACGCAGCCCATTCCAACTTAATGTCCGCAGTCTCCCTCGGAATGCTGTTAGTGAGAGTGATAATTTGAGATTGTTATTTGTGCTTAGAAACATATAATAATTTATGCTTAGAGATATATAATAATTTGTATGCTGATAAAATATCTTATCCTTATTAGGTCTGATAAGATTCTGCGTGCACTCTGTGCACCATGAGATGGGAGGAAGACTTCACACCTTTAAATATGCATTTGAGACACGACCTTTTGCAAGTTCCTGTTTTATAGTTAAGAAAGATGATCACTTCTGCTCTTTTATCATACCTCATACATACATTAAGGTCATTGAAAGGTCACATCCTGTTTGGTAAAACCGGAAAGGTTGATAAGGAAACTATGCCTATGTATCTCCATTGTATCTGCCTTACAACAGAGGAGGGCTTTAATGCCCAAACCCACTATGGTACTACTGGGAGGCGCAGCTGAGAACATTAATGTTTTACTATTCAGAAGAGAATGTGCCACTGTGGAGGGAGATGGAAGGGTATACTCTGAAGTTGCCGTTTCCCATTTACCTGTACTCGGCTAATCTTAAGAAACTCAAAAGAAACACCAAGAATCCCATGGTCAAAAATATGATTGCGGTGGGGCATCAAGTTAAGACTCACCTCAATGAAGTTGAATCACTCTAAGTATTCAGCCCGATATGGGGAAACTATCATTTTACGGGGTGAAGGGGGATTTAAAATATGGGCTGAAAAAGGGTTACTAAAGAAGGTAGATCTTTACAATCCGGATAATAAACACTTATTGTCCTTTGATGAAATTGTTGTCAAGCATGATATAGCTTGCAGCCCGTTCTTTAGATATTTACAGCTGAAAGATTTTATTGGAACACAGCAAAACCAGCCTTTCTCCATTCATGGCATATCAACACTTGAATAAATGATGGTGAAAGATTTCCAGGGAGTTCTGGAGAGAGGACTTACAGGAGAACATCTCCATTGAAAAGTGGGAGAGGGCTTGTACCAGGGTACAATCACAATCAGTGAACACAATCAGTGAACACTGGGCGATCGTGGCTCAAGAGTTGGGAGCTCGCCTTGTAATCGGAAGGTTGCCGGTTCGAGCCCCGGCTCGGACAGTCTCGGTCAGTGTGTCCTTGGGCAAGACACTTCACCCGTTGCCTACTGGTGGTGGTCAGAGGGCCCGGTGGCGCCAGTGTCCGGCAGCCTCGCCTCTGTCAGTGCGCCCCAGGGTGGCTGTGGCTACAATGTAGCTGCCATCACCAGTGTGTGAATGGGTGAATGACTGGATATGTAAAGCGCTTTGGGGTCCTTAGGGACTAGTAAAGCGCTATATAAATACAGGCCATTTACCATTTACTCGTTTAAATCTCTTGTAGTACAACTGGTTAATGCATACATATATAACTCCAGTCAAACTTAACGCTTTCTACAGTACCATCCCGGATGTTTGTATAAAGTGCGACGAGGAAAAGGGCACACTTTTCCATTGTTTGTGGCAGTGTGCTGAAAATAGGAAATTCTGGGAAGAAGTGAAACAATGCACTGAAGAAATATTAGAAATAAAAATGCATTTAGAACCAAAACGTTTTCTGCTGGGCATCTATCCAGCTAATTGTAGTATAACGAGGAAACATCGCTTATATTTAGACATAGGGCTGCTGATGGCTAAGAGAGTGATTGCCATTGCTTGGAACGAGGTGGATAGACCGAGGAGAAGTAAATGGATTTCAGAGTTAACATCTACTCTGCCCTTAGAAAAGATTACCCATGCAATCAGGGATAAGCAACGATGCTTTGATAGCATCTGGGGCCCCTTCAAAAAACTTCTTTGCTAATAAAGACTTGCCACATTTGGTGTAAATTTTGGGGGGAGGATTCATAAGTGGCCCTCTGCAGTCCATTTGGGAATATGTTTATTGCTAGACATTGAACAACTACTTTCTAATTTACATACAACATATACCTGCGAGTGTGCACAATGTATGGTGGGAGTTGCACACAGTTATTCCCACCTTTTCCCTTTTTTGGTTTTGTTTTTTGTTTGTTTGTTTGTTTGTTTGTTTGTTTTTTTTCCTTTCCTTTATGGTGTTATGTGTATAAAGGCAGTATGTGTAGCTTGAAATGTATGTAAGTTTAGCTACTCATTTTATTACGCTTCGTAGATGTGTACAGTGCTATGTTCAAAATAAATAAAGACACCATTGGAAAAAAAAGCTCAATAAAAGAAGCAGTACCGGAAGTCCGTTCCGAGGTTGGCTAAGTTCAAGTGTGAATGGCGCTTGACCTTGGTCGGCTCCCCTCGCAAGTGATTACACAAAAGATCTCTGTCTTCTGTCTTGTTTTGCCGTGCAGTTGGTTGTCTTGTGTTCCAGCAGGGTTTTGTACTTTAATAAACCCAACATAACTTGGTCTTCAAGCCGGACCCTTAAATCAACATTCACCGAGGAGGAAATGACGGGTCGTGAAAACCCCTGGTTCTCCCCAGAGCTGGCAGATATTATTCATGAGCGTAACCTGCCTTGGGCCAAAGCTAGGAAAACAGGCTCCCCCACTGATTGGCTTCTTTTCAGACAACTAAGAAACAAATGTACTTCCTCTATTAAGAAAGCTAAATCACAATATTATCTGTCTGTCACCACTGAGAACCTAAATAATCGACATAAGTTCTGGAAAACCAGTAACTCTCTTTCAGTTAGTAAAAGCTCCCATGCTCTACCCACCTATGTTTTTCAGGATTCTGTTCCTGTTTATGATAGAAAGGAGATTATGAATTGCTTTAAGAAGCACTTTATATCTTCTGGCTCTTTGTTTGACTCTCTGAACGCAGTCTCTGTAAAATCTGGCACAAACCTTCCGGTGTACACTGGTCAGCCATTTAACTTTAACTGTGCATGAGGTCTGTAAAGCTCTTAAAGTTTTAGATCATAGAAAATCTCCAGGGCGAGACTTACTAGATCCTTACTTTTTGAAACTGACAGCTGATCTTGTGGCAGAGCCTCTCACAACACTTTTCAACCTCACACTTGATTACGAATGAAATTCGTATCCAGCTTTTGTTGTTCCTCTATTAAAAGGGGGCGAGCAAGCAGTGTTAACTAATTACAGACCAATATCTAATCTATCTGTGCTGGCCAAAGTTCTTGAAGCTCTCGTGTGCGAGCAGTTAAAGGAGTTTTTATACACCAATGACATTTTATCTGAATATTAATCAGGCTTTAGAAAAAATCACAGTACTATCACAGCTGCAATGAGAATAGTAAATGATATTACTATTGCACTTGATAAGAAACAACACTGTTCATCCCTTTTATTGATTTGTCAAAAGCATTTGACACTGTTGATCATTGTATTTTAAAACTTAGACTCTTCCAGTCAGGACTCTGAGAGAGCAGTGGCATGGTTCTCAAACTACCTCAATAATAGGTCTCAGTGCATAAAATCTGACAGTCTCTGTTCTGACTTTGTTACAGTGCACAACGGAGTGCTACAGGGCTCTGTATTAGGTCCCCATCTATTTATCATTTACATAAACATTCTTGGTCTAAATGTGCCAGATGCAAACTTGCACTTCTATGCTGATGATACAGTTATTTACGGCTGTGGTTCAACTCTTGTCCAAGCCACCGACTCCTTGCTGAAAGCCTTTTTTTCTATCCAGCACTCATTACTTCAGCTTAAACTTGTTTTCAATGCAGACAAAACAAAGCTCATGCTGTTTTCTAAATCAAGGAATTCGGCCCAAATAATCCCATCATAACCACTCTTGAAGGTAATAAAATAGAGTTGGTTCACACGTATAAATATCTGGGAATCTTGATTGATGACTCGCTCACCTTCAAACCACATGTGGAGAATCTTGTGAAAATCTGAAGTTCAAACTGAGATTTTATTTTCAAAATAAGTTGTGTTTCTCTTTTAATACAAAGAAGCGGCTTGTTGCTGCAACATTTTTGCCTGTGCTGGATTATGGAGATATTCTATATATGAATGCTTCTGCTCAGTGTCTTTGAATGGTTGATACTGTGTATCATGCTTCTCTGAGGTTCATCACTAACCATAAATCTGAGACTCACCACTGTGAGTTATACTCTCAGGTAGGATGGCCTGCTTTGGTAAGTCGGAGGAACTCTCATTTATACAGTTTTATATTTAAGGCAATACTTGGGTTGCTACTTTCTTATATATGTTCCCTGCTTGCAATGAAACATGCTGGTCGGTATTCTCTTTGTCCGCATGGTTACTTGTTGCTTTCTGTTCCATTTGCCCGAACTGAATTTGGTAAAAGAGCTTTTGTCCATTTAGCACCCTTGACTTGGAACAAACTGCAGAGCGACTGGAAAATGACTGAATTCATTTCATTAAGTGCTAAGTCTAAACTAAGAATCCTTGAGGCCAAGTCCATAACATCAACTGTTTCAATTATATTGATTGTCATTTTAACTGTTTTTTTTTTATTATTTGAATTATATTGAATTTTACTGAATTTTATTGAATTTTATTTTATTTTATTGAATTTATTTTTCATTTATTTTTGCATGTGTGCTGTTGCTGTCTGTCTTTAATTGAGTAATCTCTATAACAGGGGCGATTTTAGCCCATTTTTGGGGGTGCTTCAGCACCCCCAAAATGAATCAAAGCACCCCCAAAGAGTTCTTACTTTTTTTGGACAATATTTGCTGTCTGTGTGACACACTGCTAAAAATATAAAAACCATACAGTACTTGGTTGAGACATAACATTTTAACAACAAAATTATAGATACCGCCCCCCCTTCCAAAATGGTTTGTTCCAGCTCGGCTCTGCCAGAGCGATGGTGGCTGAGACGCAGCGGAGCGAAGGTGTAAGTGCCTGGCTTAAAACATATTAGCTGCATTTAACCTTCAGTTACTCTTTATATAGTTCGGTAGGAGTCAGACCATGTTTCTTTTAGCTGAAAAACATTACACCAGGTAACCTGCAGTGTTGAAAACATGTTTTCCGACGATGTTTGCTACCCTACAATCCGTCCTGCTCTGTAGTAAAATCAGCGACATTTGACCGTCCTGTTGTTCCCATTGAAATGTATACAGCCTATTTAAAATCTAAAACTTAACATTGTCCGTAGCTTCTGTTGTTGCCACTGTCCTGTTTGAAATGGATACTAACTAGCTAACTGACTGAATGCCCATTAACCTTATAACTCCTGTTGTGTGTGTGTGTGTGTGTGTGTGTGTGTGTGTATACAGAGAGACAGCCAGGTTCATAAGGGATATAAGGAAGTTTTTTTCAAAAAAAGGAGCCACATTCAGGTAAAAGTGTAAAATCAAATGATCCGTCAATCAAAAATAATGTTGGATCAGTGTTTCAATATTTATATCTTTTATTAGATGTTCATTTGGTTTGCTTATTTGCCTTTTGGTTGAAAGTACACTGAGAGAGGACTTTTTGTTAGTGATCTTAATAGTATTTTTATATATTAATGTAATTTTTCATCTAATTGAATACAATCTATTTGTGTATGATTGTCAGTCCAAAGAGGGAGAGAGGAAAGAAGGGAACGTGAGGAGAAAGTAAGGTCAGGAAGAACCAGGTAAGAAAACAGACAGGGAACAGTGACAGGCACAACAGAAACTGTTAAACTGACAAAGAGAAAAAACCTGATTTTATTCATACAATCTAGAAGTTGTGTTCTCCCTATATTAAAGCTGCTATACAGAATCTGCAAAACAAACTGGGTTGAAACATTTTTGACCCTCTTTAACAACATTCCAACATAACATTATCATTGCTTGGGGAGATTAAAATTAATGATATATTTTTATGTGGTTCAGCCACAACTCTACTAAAACCTCAGCCAGTAATAGGTGGGCCAACTTTTGGACCGTCCAGTTGTCTGTATGACTGCCACAGTACAGTATCAGAAAGTGCCAAACAGCCCTGGTGGAGTGAGGAGCTGTAAAGAGAAGCAGATGCTCTGTTTATATTCTAAAAGTGTTTTAAGCTTATTTCAAAGATTCTGTACAGCAGCTTTAAATGTTTTCCAAAAGCACACATACACTTATCAGTGTTTCTCAAACTTTTTACAGTGTGTACCACCTGAGAAAAATGTCAAGCTCTCCCAAGTACCACTATGAAAGCATGAAACTCATAAATCTTACAACACAAAATTAGTATTATTAAATTAGTAAAATTAGTATCTGCAGTAAAGATTTTTATTTGTAATAATTTATTCTGTTTTGGGAGTGTATTTTTATGTATCTGTATTATATTATACATACACATTAAAAGTGAATCTCTGTCCAAAAAATGCACTCAGTTTACTTCTTACTCACTATGAGCATCATTCATTATTCTCCCCCAGTAATTAAGGTTAGGATATGTATTTTTTTTATTCCAATCCATTCTTCTTTTGCAGCATTTAAATAACCTTTATCAGATTTGATGGTTTTGTCACAGACTTTTCAAAAAAAGTGTTTTGCCTTTCTTTCACAGATGTGGGGATTAAATTGTGTTAAAATGTACAAAATGTCATGTTTTGAGACGAGGACCCAGGCACAGAGAGACTTGTTGAATTTAAGAATCATATGATTTAAGAAAGAAATTTGCAGACTTGCACAGAGATGGTAAAATTATGATGACTGATAATGGAGATGAAGACAACAGACGATGAGGACAGGGAGGAACAGGGGTTTAAATGCACCAAGGAGACAGTCAGAGAGAACTTGGGACAACTGGAGACATTTAAGGATGCAGGGACTGACAGAGACAGGGAAGAAGTCTCATTGTGACATGTAAAGTTTATCTTGCCTGGCTGGGCAGCTCTCTGGGTGCTCAGCACCCCGAAAGCTCTGATCCTAGAATCGCCCCTGCTCTATAACCATGAGACAATTGCTGCTGCCTATCTTGGCCAGTTCTCCCTTAAAAAATAGGTTTTTAATCTCAATGGGATCGTCCTGGTTAAATAAAGGTTAAATAAAAATAAATCACAGCAAAAATTTCTTGCACAACTTCACCTTCTTCCAAGGTGCATGGAAAGGATGAAATAATTCACAATGCAGGAACTCCAGCAACACTTATGGGAAGATGAACAACTTTAATAATTGACCAATGCATTTCGGCTTGTGGCCTTTATCAGGGTCATCAACCCTGACCCTGACCCTGTCCACAAGCCGAACCTCATTGGTCAATTATTAAAGTTGTTCATCTTCCCTTAGGTGTTGCTGGAGTTCCTGCATTGTAAATAAAAAATAAACAAAAAATAGAGACAGAGGATACCTTTAGAAGGTGTGTCACCTACAATTGGACTCGTGTGAGGGGAACCTATACAGGCAACAATGGGGACACCATTCTGCTCTATGGGGACCCAGCCTTGGAAGGCCAAATCAATGGAGTGTATGAGCATCTCAGGGACACCTTCAAAACAGTTGTAGATTATACAAAAATTTCACAATGTGTGCAGAAAGAGGGGGAGGATGTCTATGAATACAGGGCAAGATTAGAGGAAGTTTTCAAAAAACACAGCGGCCTTGAAGAGAGTGCAGATAAGGCCAGCCCATATCAGCAGCAGTTAAAACATGCTCTGATGAACGGCTTACACTTAACCATTGCTGACTTCATTAGAAAACAAAATGTTAATGATAACACTGATGGGTCCGCTGTGTCCATGAATTGGGCTCGCCATGCACAGGAAGTAATTAAAAATAAAAAGAAGAACTCACAAAGCTCTGCAGCTGCCGCCTTCTTAGCAGATGAAATCTTTTTCCAGGGACAAGCTAGAAAGGAGAAAAATAGAGGCAGAGGCAAGGGAGGCAGAGACAATTGGAGGTCCAGGGGAGGACAGAAGAGAAGGGATGGGGAGTGTTATAAATGTGGGAAGATAGGTCAATTTGTAAAAGAGTGCACCATTTGCACTGAAAACAAACCTGAAGAGTATAGACACCCCGAACCCAAAAACCCATCGTACAGCAAGTGACTAGCACCTGTCGACACTGCCAAAACATACACATGTTTAGATGACTCTTTAGATTTCCAAAATCAACAACAGCCTGTGCCCCAAACCATAGATTTAACTCAAGTAGTGTTAAACTTTTTAGGGAAAGATGTAAAACCAGTTCACACATTAACTGTGCAAGGCAAAAGCATTCACTTTTTGTGTGATTCAGGGGCAGATAAAACAGTTCTGAAAGATCATGTGTTGGGGGTTGACCCCTCAAGTGGTACAATTTATGTAAAATCTGCAAACAGCCAATTAAATCAACATTTTCTAAACCAGTGTGGATCAGGGATCCAACCACAGGGGAGGCAGCTCAGGGTTCAGTTGTAATTTGCCCGACATCTCCTATAAATCTGTTGGAAAGAGATATGATGATAAAACTCGGAATTTCAATAATTCCAACATCCACTGGGGTGAGAGTTGCAGGAAAAGGGGAAGCTGCTGAAACAATGGTTCATCAGGGCAGTGGGGATTTGCATTATTACTTGACATTCGACCTGTCAGCCTCCAGACCAGAACAAATAAACTGCAAACTTTTAGCTGCAGCTCAGGAAATGTTGACATCCAGCCATGACACACAGAAGCCAGAAAATTTTGCATGTTACACTGAGATTTAAAACCATGCCTGGGTCTGATGAGGCCTACACAGACAGAGTGATGAAATTAGGGCCACAGAGGATCACCATAAAAGCAATGGTGAAACAATGGCTGGATGCAGTGTGATAATTTCTAAAGCTGCACAACAACTCTTTAAAGGAAGAATGCCGCATGTTTCACTGACTAAGTGTCGCACAGCTGAGTGGAAAGATTTAGCATCTTTAGTAATACAGGGTGAGCATACTAGAGAGTGGCAGCAGGCTGAAGAGGGGTGGGAGACAGACATGCAACACAGTATCTTTCATAAGAAGCTGGGGTGGGTGACACATACAACACCACAGACACATTTAGAGGGGAGTGAAAATGACACAACAGAATGATATATTGTAGATTTCACAGATCACCCTGAGCTCAAGCAGGTCCGAGAGAAACTTTGGTCTAAGGGAAAGACAGATGTGGGGTTAATGACAACAGCAAGTCCAGTAGTAATAATGCCCATAAATGTCATATAGGCCAAGAGTGAAGTAATATCCCTTAAAGCCTGACGCAGAGGAAGGCATTAAACCAGTAATAGAGGACATGATTAAAGCAGCGATATTAGTTGAAGCTCCACATGCAGTATGTAACACACCTATTTTCCCTGTCAGAAAGGCTGATTCACAGTGGTGGCGTATGATTCAAGACTTAAGAGCTGTAAATCTGGCTGTAGAAAGTATTGCACCATGCGTCCCTGACCCACATACTTTGTAAAGTGTAAAGTGTAAAGTGTGTTGTGTTAGTCCCCGAAGGGAAATTACTCCTCTGCATTTAACCCATTCACCCAGTGAAGCAGTGGGCAGCCACCAATGCAGCGCCCGGGGAGCAGTGTGTAGGGACGGTACCTTGCTCAGGGGTACCTCAGGGTAGCCGTTCAGTGGAGTCGAACCTCCGACCTTCCGATCATGGGGCAGACACTCTACCTACTGAGCTATCCCTTGTTAAATCAGCTGAAGCCAGACAAAGCACATTTTACTTTAGTGGATTTAAGTAATGCATTCTTTCCTATGCCAGTGCATGAGAGTTCACAGGGTTGGCTTGGCTTCACATATCAAGGGAAAAAAATACACCTACACCAGGTTGCCACAAGGCTTTTGTGACAGTCCCTCAATATTTACACAAAATATTACTAACTGTTTGTCTGACTTTGTAATCCCACCACACTCACAGATGTTGGTGTATGTAAACGACATTTTAATTGCGTCTAACTCAGAACAGAACTGTAAAGACACATCTCTAGCATTGCTGACATATTTAGCTGAAACAAGAAACAAGGCCTCACTTGCAAATTACAGTGTGTAAAACCGGAAGTGAAATTTTTAGGCCGGTCCGGGTGCCTAATTGTGCAGAAGTTACACAGCCACTGTTAGACATGATGCATAGCAAACCCTTCCCAGATAGCAAGGCGACATTGAACTGATGTTGATTTTTCATCTGATTCATCAGAATCGTCAGGATTGAAATGTCAATGCAAAATCAATGTTGAAACAACATTAAAATACTGATGAAACCTGACATTGACATTGAAATAACATTGATTCACTGTTGTTCTGTTATCGTTGATTGTTGATCTATTTATAGTTGACAATGTGCCAACAATCACGTTGAAAAACCACTGATTTATGGTCGCGCGGGAAATTAAAGCTGCTACCACATGGACTATTCCATAGCACCCCTCTCACAGTGGTACATCCCATCAGGCCCGGGAAATTCCATTTAAGCTCAGCAGAGTTGACCGGACGTTTTATCGGAACACCGGAGACGGCAGTTTCTGCATGGCACTCTCGGCTGTATCAGGTAAGACTGCATGCAATTTTTAATTTTTTAAACATTTTCTAAACAGGCTCCACCACTCTGCAGTCTGCCCCCCAAACCACTACTACCAACCATCATGATGCTCCGGCCAGCTACCAGCTCCTTTCGCCAAACTACACAGCTATGCAACCTCCCCAGCAAATAGTCTGTGTTCAGTGCCTTCTCTAATGACGGTATGCTTTGAAACAATGAGCTGCATCACAATTTCATTACAATCTTTACTTCAAAACACTAATTTATGCTGCTGAATATCATCATATTTTGCTTTTAGATTCTGGAGAGTCTGAGGCAAGTTCTAAAATGTTGTACTTTGACATTTGACATAGGATTTCATTAATATGTCAAAGGCTAAATTGTAAACAGTTTTAACAGGTTGAAGTACTTAAACCTGAATGTAAAATGTGAAGCCATCACTTATGGGATATAGTTGTTTTTCTCATCACAATGCTTATTCAGTTTATGACAAGCCAGTGTTCTTTGTATTATTGTTCTTTTCAACAGATGCAGCATTCCAAAAACTTTTAATCATGATAACAGAGCTGATCAGAGAAGTCGGGACCCTCCATGAGGAGTTCAGAGCCTTCTGTTAATCCTGCAGCACTGAACCTGTTGATGCTGGGGTATTGCCTCTGGGTTAGCCATTTAACAACATAGAGGAGATGAACTGCAATGACCGGAGGCAAATGAAGCAATGCTTAAAAATGGCCTTCTCCTGTATGTTCTGCTTGAATATACAACAGCAGGCTATCGTTGGAAGATCCAACAAATAGGAATAGAAATACATTATACTGCAAATAGTTTGGTTTATTCATTTTATCTCTAGAAAATTAGGTTTTCAGCTAATGGCTCTTTGAGAATCAAAGTGAGGCAGCAGTTTGCTGATTTCTCCCTTGTGACTTTCATATTAATCCCATAATTTCTCCCTGCTGAAGACAATTGACAAGAGGTTATTCATATTTAAGCTCTAATTTGGCCTTTTTTCCCCTTCTTTTTGTGTTTGTTTGTGTCCTAGATGGCCTGACTCAGCAGGTGGGGGTAAACGCTGTTTCTGAGTTTGCCTTCGCCCAAGCAGTGCAGAAATGTCTCTGCTACACTCCAGATCACATGGGTGGTGCAGGATGCCCGATATCCAGCTCGAACCCCAAGTAAACTAAAAGAAATAAGTGACCAGTAACCAATACATATAACAAAGAAACTTTTTTTTAAATATACTAAATTACTTGGTCATTGATACAGAGATGTCTTCTCATTTTTCTTACTACATAATGCCAGATGCTTCATTTTATAGGGATATTATTATGGACATGACAAATTGTAAGACTATGTCCAGCATATAATAGGGATGCACCGATCCCGATACTGGTATCGGGTATCGGTGCCGATACTGTAAAATGTGTGCGTACTCGTACTCGTAAAAGTCAACCGATACCATGAACCGATACTAATGTAGCCCGGATGGGAATTTGGTAGTAGATACTCATAATTCCCATGGACTTGAACGCCACATAAGGTGTTCACAGTTCACAGAAGAGAACGGCATGGAGAGATGCACGAGGTTAGCTGAACCAAAGTGAGAGACTCGGCTAGTTTTACTGAGGTTAACTTGCACAAAAGAGTGTGTGACTAGAAAGCTAACCGTGTGAGAGCTTCGCAACAGAGTGTGGGTGAAGTGACTTTTTGTTTCAACGGTCGCACCACCGTCCGTGGAAAACTGTGTTTCCAGCCATGACCGCCGAGGCTAAAGGCTAGCCCGGACTGCTTGGCTGCGCCACGGAGGCAGCTGCTATGGACTGTCGGAGAGCTGGACAGTGACTGGCTAACGCGCTGTAGCAGAGACAGCATCGGGTCCGCAGGGAGTGGATTTAGTGTGGGACTGGTGAACGGCAACTTACCGAGCAACGGAACTGTAAGTCAGACTTTTGTGCTCTTACTGGGGAGAAGAGGATTTTTCTCCATCGTCCGGCGTGAGCAGCAAACAGGCCTGCAACAAGTGTGAATGTGAGTGTGTGTGGCGCCCATGTGTGAATATTGTATGTTTAGTGGATTTATATAACGTGTTTTGGAGTGTATATTAGTGAGTCACTTACCAAAAGGTGATAACATAAGTTGGGTTGTTTAATATAATTTGAAAGGGAATTATTTCATTTATACAGTGTATTTCATTTGGTTAAGGAATTGGAATATCATTTGAGTTTAAAAAAGGGATGTGTTGTACAGTATTTGTCTCTGCCCTTATGTTCAGTAAACGTTTCGTTTGGGTTAAAGAGTTGTCTGGGGTCGTTTCTTTACTACTGGTTAAGTTTAACTTGTGTGTGGTAGAAGTATCGGTTTTTGTACTCGGTATCGGCAAGTACTCAGATCCAAGTATCGGTATTGGATCGGTTTGAAAAAATTGGTATCGTTGCATCCCTAGCATATAATGCGTTTCCTATTTGTGGATCATACACAATTGTCTTTTTTGCAGGTTTAAGTATTGCTGGTAATTTGCAGCGGTTTAGTATTAATACAAATACCTGTTAAGTGCTGATTTTTAATCATTACTTTATTGTTGTTTCAATAGTAACCAAGGGTGCAAAAGTGATGAAAAATAAACATCAGAGTTCAGTGATTCAATAACAATATCTGACATTGTTTCAACATTAACAGTGTTTAAAATGAATGTCAGTGTTCAACATTGATTCAATATCAAAACCTGGTGTTGTTTCAATATTAAAAAAGGGTGCAAGAGTGACGTTAGGTCAACGTCAGATTTCAACATTGATTCAATAGAATCACCTGATATTGACTGAACATTGTTTCAATGTCTCCTTGCTATCTGGGTTAGCAGTGTCAGAAAGCTTAAGCTAGACCCCTGAGGGGGAATGAGCACTGTGCATACTGAAACAATTGTTAACAGGAGCATCAGTGCTAGGAATGCCAGACTACAATAAGCCTTTTGTTCAGACTGTTGACTGTAAAGGGAATTTCATGACATCAATGTTGGCACAAGAATTTGGAGGTAAAATGAAGCCAGTAGCTTATTGTTCAAAGAAGCTAGACGCCGTGGCCTGTGCTTTACCTCCCTGTGGCTGTGAAGTGCTGTGGTAAAATCGTTTTATTTTACCCTCTGACTCTGCAAGTTCCGCATGAAGTAGATGTCTTATTGCTGCAAACTAAAATGAGATTTTTGTCACCTGCAAGTAGGGATGGGTATCGAAACCCGGTTCTTGTTGAGAACCGGTTCCCACTGTTTCAAATCCTTGGACTTGTTTGTCATTTTTGCAAAAGATTCCCTTGTCGATTCACCCCGAATGACGTCACCACGGTGCGGAGCGTCATTTACCTAGCAGGAAACACAGTACCTAAGCAGCTCAAACGCTCAAAAGTTTGGTTATACTTTACGAGAACGGATGACAACAAGGCAACTTGCAATACTTGCAAAATAGATATTTCATATATGGGAGGAAACACTACGAATATGCAAAAGCATTTGTTCACAAAACACGCGACACAGGTGTTTTTAAACACTTGTGTCCTTTATGCTTTACTGCTTGGTCCCTGACACGCTGTCATGGACAACTGTGGAGACCCTGTATGACAAAAGAAACCACACCCGGTACCGTCGTGGATTTTCAGTGAATTCCTGTTGGCAGTTTATAAATACAACTGCTCGGACAGACTGCTATGTGTGTGCTCATATGCCTCTGTCCACGCACACATCTAGACTGTGGCCGTACAACATAACAAGGGAAAGAAGCTGGTGTCTGATAGGCTTAGCAACACATCCTGGCACCAAAGTGCCCTGGTCCAAAGCCAAGTACAGTACACCTCTGAACATCACCTGGGGCACGTCGCCAACCACAAACAAAAATTGTTCCAGACAAACAGACTCACTGGCCTGGCCCCAAGTGTCAGAGCCATTGCCAGACATAATGTTGCTGCCCTCCAGAAAGTGAAAACAGGTGTATGAAGTGCCTAACCAGTGCAAAGTGTGTTAATAATTTGACATCAAAGAGGACTGAATGCAAGTAAAACCAAGCCTGCAAGATGCCAGTAAAAACAAACAGCCAGAAGCTAACAACATGCTCAAGGACGGCACCAATGAGATGCAGCTCACTGGACCAGGAGAGTTTGAACTGACCATAGACACCAGAGTGCCACGCAAATTCCGCATATGGAATGCTGGGGCTAAATTCTTCTAAAGCATAATGCCAATCGGAGTTGCAGAGGTGCGTGATCACATGGAAATTAACCAATACGCCCTACTGAGACACATAAATCTGACCAAAACCCTTGGGAAATCCCTAGCGGAGGAGCAGAAGGCCATGCCGATGATGGTATTGCAGAACTGAGTGTCAGTGGACTTGATAAAAGCAACACAACAAGAAGTGTGCCAATTAGAGAGACATGTTGCATGTTTATACCCAATGAGTATACAACCGGAGGAGACATGCAAGAAGCACTGCAGAACTTAACCGCTCTGCAGAGAGATGTGGCAAACCACACACCAGGAGGGGATGTGACACAAGGTTGGACAGCCTGGTTGACATCTTGACCACTGTGGCATACATTCTAGAAAGTCTTATCTCCTGTTCCTGTACTGCTGACATTGTGTTGCTTGTTCACAGGTTGCATTTTACCATGTCTGAGATCAATGATAAATAAAATGATTGCTAATACATTTACTAACTATATTCTGTTGCAGGAAAGTGACATAGCCGAAACATGTTTAAAATGATGCATGCACTGAAAATAGTATACAAGAGGTGCAGAGCTGAGAGCATACAACGCAGAAAGGCCTTGCAAAATGACAAAACAGGGAGGACATGTGAGAGTCATAATTTGAGATTGACATTTGTGCTTAGAAACATATAATCATTTATGCTTAGAGATATATAATCATTTGTATGCTGATCAAATATCTTATCCTTATTAGGTCTAATAAAGCATCTCTTGCTCTCGGTGAAGGCGGTCGCACTTTTTTTCCTCCTCCTCTCCTCTCCCTTAGCTTCCCTGCTTAGCCTCTTGTGTCCTTGTCTAGTCTCGTGTTTTTTGTATTACTTTCCCTGAAACACTCTCTCACAGTCTGTTCTCTAAAACCTAAAAGAGGAATTATGGATTTGATCAACTGGTCCCTGAATGCAACTGACACCCCTTTCTCAACGAGAAGTCTGGGCTCAGGTGAGCCGGAGTGCTGAAGATATCTACCTATTCGGAACCATGATAACAGGGTTCTTGCTGATCGGAGCTGGCTTGGCCCTGGCTTATCGAAGAATTAAGAAAGTGGAACCGGCTGTTCAAACCCCCACAAGGCTGCCTGCTGGGATTGAAACGATGGGACGAGGCGTGAGTTTCTCAAAAATGGCTCATTGAGTGCAGCACGGATAAGATCTTGGAGAACCGCACGGCTGCCGTGAATACTCAGAACAAGACCTCTGAGTGCAAACTAGATTACATTTGGAGGGGCTCGCTCGGAATAACACCTCTGAGCGCAAATTGGATCACATCTTGGAGAAGCTCACTGCGGTCGTGAGTTCTCAGAACCTGCTCTTTGAGCACAAGAATGACAACATCACGGAGCATAAGTTTGATAACATCATGGAGAAGCTCACGGCTCTCCAACGGGAGATTGAGAGACCAGTGTTGGACTGTTAGAACAGCTTTGAAATTCATATGAGTTGTTCGCACTAAAGTAAAAACCACCATCACTTCATGCGGAGACCCCTTCGGCGCCAGCTGTGGGCTCGAGGCTGGAGCTGAACAACAACACCCTGATAACGACTGTGTTTAGACTGTTCTTCCCATTCTATGCAAGGCCACCTGTGTTGGCTGGAAGACTGTTTACTTAGCCTGGCAGGGTGAAGGACACTGTCTCAGCTGAACTCTGGACACACACACGCACACAGACATATATACACATGCAGATATACACTCATCCCCCCTCCCCCCTCCAAACGCCTTCGACGCTTATTCCCTTCCGATGCTGATGGTGGATCATGGAGACCAGCGCATAGGCTGCAGGCCCGTATGTACTGTGGACATTGGCTGTCTCTCACCCTTTACCCACCCCTGTTGCTTGTCATGTGTTTCTTTGGTGTATTAAGAGTTTTGTCATGTGCTATGTGCAGAGGTGTTTTTTTCTGTTCTCAAACTGATCTCCCTGTTGGAGCTCAGAGGGGGAAAGTTATTTTTTTCTCCTTATCTTTCCTCATGTTGTGCTTTTCCATGTTATACCCCTCTGACCTGTCTTCCCCATGTGATGTTTGTGTAATGTATGTATGGTCGGATGGGTAAGACGGCGCTGGCAAGGCTGGCAGCCTTAATCCAATTTCCCTCGGGATGAATAAAGTACAATCAATCAATCAATCAATCATAAGATTCTGTGTGCACTCTGTGCACCATGAGATGGAAGGAAGCAGAAGACTGGTTATGGAGCCCACGCTATGCGTTGAGGTGAGCCCGAATTTATCTAGTCAGTACCTCTCAACCTCACGCACTAGCTCCGGCTTCTACCCTGCCAGAGAGTTGACATTCCATCCCCCAATCGCTAGTGTCGGTAGCTGAGGATCAGTCTGCCATAGTCTCTGTGCCTGACTTTCATCTAGCACACACTGCACCGCATGAACTAAAGCTCAGCCACCAGGTGCTTGCCCTCGGGCACACTCCCCGAGCCTGGCTCCAGGGCGGCACTCCGATAACCCTGTTCCAGGCAGGATGAACTGCTCCTTGGATCTTTTGCTCATATGGGTTTTTGAATCACTCTTTTCTGGTCCCTCACCCAGGACCAATTTGCCATGGGAGAACCTATCTGGGGGCAATAGCACACCAACAACCCCTCCACTACGAAAAGGTAACTATTCATGGAGGGATCTAGCATAATAGCCATACAGATAGTTACATAAGCATAATATCCACACACATAACAATATGAATAATAAAATAAATAAAACAAAACATTAAAAGGATGAATCTACAGAGAGTCTAGAGTGCTCCTCTTGGGAAAGCAAATTTTGAAATTTGTTCGATATATTATCCACTGAAAATCACCCAACCAGTTTCAGAACCAGATCTAAAAGTATCTGTGTTGGAATCTAGTTACATACTGCCTATTTCCTAGCTCATCCTGACCATATTCAACCACACCACCAAGGCTAACACCAGCCAAATCCTTAAGGTGGGGAAGCATGACTGCAAAACCCTAAATCCCACCAGCACCAAGTGGCCCTGCCCCTGATTGGGCATGGATTGGTAATCTGGCATGCCAGGCATTTTCCCTTTGTAGGCTGATGCACTGCCCAACATGATTGAAATCTGTTTTAATACCAATAATCCAACTAAATGAAATATATACATAGTATATGTATGCATTTTATATATGCAGGGACTCTCAGGGAGGCTCAGCTCACGGTCATAATGTCATGCAAATGGTGCCTTGTAAACAATATTAATGGAATATGCTGTTTGCAAATGTTATAAAACCTTTTCACACTAAAAACCTCAATTTAATTGGATGAACATCACAATTTTACCTTCAAAAACAGCCTAATTAGTTAGATGACCTATAGCAACGTCTAAGAATAAGTCAGAGTGAATAAAACAGAGAGAGAGATTTCAGGGATTTCAATCTAATCCACTCGTTTTAGGGTGGAGCAAATCTTTAAACTAATGTAGTATTAATCAGTACAGACACTGGAAAATCACACTGCCACTCCATGCACGAAGTAAACTGGTACTAGAGTTGGTTTATATCAAAGTCTTTGAATTCATACAAATTTTCCCTTTATTATGCTGACTCAGCACAGAGCATCATGCACCCCAGTGGTCCCCAAACCCTGGACCCCGGTCCAAATCCGGACCCCAAAAGAGGGTTTTGTCCAGACTGCAAAGCATTTTTCATTTACTATGTAGTTAGATGTTTATTCCTGCCAGCTGCTGTGGCAGACTTTTGAACAGGTGCGATGTTAGGCTATGTGGGTTAGCGACTTTCTGATCCACACTCCAAGCCAGCTGGTGGTGGTATTACACCACCAACTTCCAAAAAACGGCAAAGAAGAACAACCTACATGGGCCCTTCAATGTGGGCTGCTAAGTTACTAGCTTGGGAGCTTGTGCTTGCTGACAGTACAATGATGACTTGGTGGTGCCCAGATAAGTGAGTAAAAGGAGATGGCTTTGTCAAAAATAGGTAAAGTGGACTATGAAAATCGGACATTTAAAGGACAAAAGTTCCTCACAGCTTACTAATGAACATTTGTATTCCCGCTTAAGAATTGCATTGACCCCATTTCACCCAAAGTTTAAAATGCTAGCTGCGAATGTCCATCCAAGTTTCTGCCACTGAAAGTGAGAGCCAGCACTGTTTTGCAGTGTGTTTTAACTGGAAGAAAAGAAACGAAAAAGAAAAAGGCTGGGCCTCTAGTACTCCATTTGTTAAACATGCTTCATGGAATGCCCCCAGGTCTTTACAAAAGTTTGAAAACAGAACAAAAGAAAAGAAAACAAAAAGAAAAATGGCTGGACCTCTATAGATAGTTTTTCCCACAGACAATTGACTGTATGAACTCTCCTGTGTTTGTCTTACACTCATCATGCATTTCTTGGCTACATACAGTACATAGTTTGTCATCACAGAGATGCCTTTGTAGTAACCATGTAACCGATCAACCATGTGGACACATTTTAAAGTCTGTACTCACACAGTTTTCTATTGTGGACATGCTTTTGATTTGTTTTTTAAGAGCCCGACCAGCAGCATTCTGTAGCTCTGAAAATTTTCTTAAAAGAAGTCACAGGGCACAGTACTGAGTCACAAAATTGAGAGTTTCATTTTTGTTTTCCTGTGAAGGTACTACATGAACTCATAGCTTCCTATAATGAATGTGTGCTCTCAATGCACTGAGCAGACTCAGCTCTGACTCCTAAACTAAGAAAGATGTTTCCAACAATCCGTAGTATTCAGTGGAAATGTTCTGACTAAGTCCAGAGAGGTTGAGACTTAGGATCAAGCACAGACTGAAAGGATGAAGCACAAACTTGCAATAAACTGCAGAACCTATAATGTCCACTTGAAGCTGTTTGCAGAAGTAGGTCAGTAATCGGGAGAAAAAGTATGGGGCGATGGTGGTTCAAGAGTTGGCAGTTCGTCTTGTAATCGGAAGGTTGCCGGTTCGAGCCCCAGCTCGGACAGTCTCAGGCGTTGTGTCTTTGGGCAAGACACTTCACCCGTTGCCTACTGGTGGTGGTCGGTGGCGCCAGTGTCCGGCAGCTTAGCTTCTCATGTTCCGGTTCCTTGCTTGACTTACCCTGTTCTCCTTGTGCTCACCTTAGCTCTTTGGATTCTCCATAGGCACTAACTACAATTGTATACCTGATGTTGGTCCACGCTCTGGAACTTCTCACGCTGTTTCAAGTCCACAGGCCAACAATCCCTCACCTGCCTGCCCTCCTACCTAGCACTGTTCTGGATGATTGGATTAACCAGGTTGCACATGCTCCGCTCACAACCGTTACTGGACAGTCATCCAGTCCTCCGTAACCCCCCCCCCCCCCCCCCCCCATGTCATACTACCATACTACTCCACCTACTACGTAATCCATTACACCATCCCTTTCCACATTTACTTCCCCACCTTCCCAGGCCATTACTAATCAACCTCTCCCTCTGTTCACAGTAAACCTGATAGTCGTTCTAGCAAGATCCTCCCTGCATTTTCACTTGCTTGTGTTAACCAAATAAAGAGTTTTGAGAATCATTACCATTGCTCCCTGTACCTGTATCCGCATTTGGGTCTACATCCGTATACAGGTCTCCAGACCCACTTAACAGAGTTAATGAAAAGCGTGCACACAGGTTGGAGTGGATGGAGAAGGGTGTAAGGGGAGATTTTAGACAGAATGACTGCAGTGAACGAAAGGTTTACAAGATGGTAGTGAGGAATAACTCAGACACTCATATGCTTAATTTTTCAGTTGAGGAGTTTGAGACTTAGTCAGCATAGAGTGTTTCCACTGAACACTATAAATAAAGCTTTGTTGGAAACATCTTGCTTAGTTAAGGAATCCGAGCTGAGTCTAGTCAGTAGTGGTGTGCGATACTTCATATTTTGGTATCGATCCAATACCAAGTAGGGCCAGTACAGTCGGTACTGGTATCAGCCAGTATCGCTGATACCAGTACCGATACTTTTCAATAAATAAGGTGGATGCATCATTGAATTGCTAAATCGCAATTAATTTTCATGACCTTAAGTGTTTTTTGTGATGTTTCCTTTTTTATTATTAAATAGTTAAAACCCAGAACATAATTAGGAGAAATAATTTATTTATAATTACATTTAAAAAAAAATGCTTTATTATTGTGGCGGGTCGTGGTCTGCGATGCCGCTGCAGGTGAGATGGACTCACCTTCATCTACAATCATGCCTCACTGGCTTAAAACCTGTGCGCTGCTTGTGCTGTTGTTGTTTTTGGTGGTGATGTGTACGGCTAGCAGCAGGAGAGCTGCAGCCGTTGAATGTACTGTTACAGCAAACGTGTGATTAGGGGAGACCGGGGATAGTTGTAACATTTCTGACATTTCTGTCTGTAGCTTGGAGCTCTTTTAAGGTAGTGGATTCAAAATGCAATGCAAAGTATTTATATGTCTCTGCTATTAAATAGTAGAGCTATTCTCTCTGCAACGCAGTTTATAATCGCATGGCATGGTCTCAAACACAAAGAGTGAAATGTTACCCATAGTCTGGGTTAGTTGTAACATACCCTGGGGTGAGATGTAACACAATGAAATAAGGGTACTGAAAAAATCTTTTTTATTCAACAGCTGAATGCACTTATAAACATTTATGTAGCTATTTGTGTGTTTGTGAGTATGTGTAGGAGTGTGTGACAGAGTGCAGAAATATAGCTTTTGAACATATTGTAACAAAAAAAGACAACTTTTCACCAACTGAATATTTCAATAATTTTGGTTGGCCTTCATTGAGTCTGGCCTCATTGGCTCAGTGGGGATTATAACCTACAACTCTTGCCACATTTGAACATAATAATTAAGCTGAAAAAATGTAGCTGTGCACCAGCTTCATCAAATGAACTGTATGTGTTTTTGTCAAGTTTTTAATCACCATCAGAATCACAGTGGTGACAGATGTATGGCTGTCCTGGAGTGCAGGCCTCATGAGCCCAGTGTACAGGTCAGGCACTTAACCCAAGCTTCTTTTGGCTTTGAGTTATTGAAGTTATCCATGCACACAATACAGAAATTTTAGTTTAACTGCAAAGCAGTTAGTGCTATTAGAAAATGAAATAAAGTCAAAAAACGTACTTTTTGGCTTACAAATTAGTTTTTTTCTTCTTAAATTGTCTGTGTTTGTCAAAGGGTGCTGATTTTTCACAAGTGATAGAAGAACTGAATTGGGCATGTACAGAGTGAATCACATGATTTGAAACTTAGTCCTGATTGGAGAAATTAGAAGTGCTACAACTGACCCACATTACAACTATCCCCGGTCTCCCCTACTGTAAGGGTGGACAGCACGCGGCTCGGGGTAAGCCGTAAGCTGGAGCGCCAGCGGGACCTGCCAAGCTGGAGGCGGAGGTCGAGGTGCACTGGGGTCCTGCCACGCCCTAGCACACTGCATGGTCCTGCGTGCCGGCCGTCTGCCCAGCTGCCTGTGAGCCCCGGCTCACTTCCATGCCTGCTGTGCCACCACTGTTTGCCATATGGGTTGCCACCAGACCAGCTCCGGGGCTTCCGCTGGAGGTGTGGGCGACCGCCAGAGTGGACACTTCCCCGTTGCTGGGCTGGGGCATGGGGCGCCGATGGTCCGGGCCAATTACCTCGCCTGCTCACGGAGTGGGGAGTAGGTAGGTTAGGCCGAATGTTTCTCCGGCCAAGATTTTTTTTTGTAACAGGCACTATAAAAGAACTAGGAAGTAAAATACTCTCAGAAAAAAGACCGGGTACAGGGTTGATTTCTGAAACTGGGAGAAAAGAAAAGAAAAGAAAAGAAAGAAAAAGAAAGAAAAAGAAAGAAAAGAGAAAAAAAAGAAAAGAAAAGAAAAAGGTTGGGCCTCTAAGATAGTTTTTCCTGTAGATAATTGACTGTATAAACACTCCTGTGTTTGTCTTACACTCATCATGCATTTCTTGGCTACATACAGTACATAGTTTGTTATTACAGAGATGTCGTCACATTAGATTTCTTGCCAAGTATGTGGACATATTGTGAAGTCTGTTCTCACACAGTTTTCTTTTGTGGACATGCTTTTGGTTTTGTTTTTTTAAGAACCCGACCAGCAGCATTCTGTGGCTCTGAAAGTACCATTCAGTGTGGAGTGCTTGTGCTCAGATTCTTGCAAAAAAGACAAGTCAAATCCCAAACAAACAAAAAACAAAAATTTTAAACAAATTTAAGCTGTTAAACTTTGACGACTAATGAGTGAAAAATATAAAAATATACAACATATACAAATATACAAAAATATACAAACATAGAATAAATTATACAGTTTTTGATCACAGGGAAACTCTCCATTTGGGATATCCATTGAGGCCCGTACAGTTTTTGTAACAAGCTCCAAACATGTTTATTTTAAACTGTTATTAAGGAAACCTTTGAGCTACAGAATGCTGCTTCTCAGGTTCTTCAGATTCTTAACAACACAAAGCAAAACAAAAGCATATCCAAAAATGAAAGCTTTCAAAATGTGATAACTGACTTTAATTATATGTATGTGCTTGACACGAACCGTAAAAACAAATTACATGTATACATTAATGTATCCAAGGGGTTAAGGAAGAGGTGTCCAAACCTTTTGCAAAGAGGGCCAAATTTTATAAAGTGAAGATGCCCGGGAGCCAACGGTTCCTTCTGACATATTTTTTCCATAACAAAGTTACATGAAAATATAATGAAGAACAATTTTAATAGTCACAATTACCTTTATTTTTAAAATGGAAATGTACCTAAATAAAATGTCTGTGAAGGTTCTCAGTCATCCAGGTCATCGTAGTCAAAGGAATTTGCAAAGAAAAGCGTCTGGACTTCTTTGAGTTTCTTGAAGACGTTTCCATCTGTCTCTTGAGAGAGCCACCTCCACAGGACAAGACTCAGCAGTCCATCTGCATCTTAAGGATAAAGGACACTCTTTCGAGGATGCCAATGTTCACATTTTGGACAGAGAGGACAGATGGTTTGAAAGAGGAGTGAAAGAGGCCATCTATGTCCACTGTGAGCGACCATCTTTGAACAGAGGCGGTGGTTTACGACACCAACTGTCTGCCATCTATAATCCAGTTTTGAGTTCCCTCCCCAGACGCCTTAACGCCCACTCACATCCTGGGCCATCTGACCTCAGGAATTCACATGACAAGGTGGGGCCAGGTTTCACAATGAGCTCACCCGAAACCCTGGCTGATTAGGTCCCACACCCGCTTTCACACCTTTGCGCATGTGATTAGAGGATCACCAGGGGGTCCTTTGTCCCTCCTTGGGGGGATACTCCCACTGGGTTTAAATCTGGGACTCTCGGCCATTTGACCTTAGAACTGAAGAAGCTTCTCGGATGAGAGGTGAAACGTCTTCAAGAAACTCAAAGAAGTCCAGACGCTTTTCTTTGCAAATTCCTTTGACTACCTAAATAAAAGACCCTCAGGGAAGCATTCACAACTCTAAAGACATAATTCCGCCTTTCATTTATATCTGGAGAGTCAAAAAACATTGAACAAACTGTATAGAATACCCTAAATTCCCATGAGTTTATAATATCTTTTACTCATGAACATTTTAAACAGGAGTTACAAGTAATGAAAAGTGTTCTGTTATCAAATAAAGTTAAAAAAAAAAAAAAAGAAGTGAATTTTGCCCTTGACTTTTACAAGATCTTTCAGGAAGCCAAAGTTTTTCACATGTACAGGAAGATTGCAAAACTGGAAAGTTCACTTGCCACAAGAAATAAACAGAAATAAATAAACACAAACCCGCGGCATCATCACACTCCAGCCCAATGAGCTCCAGCTGAAGCTGCATAGGAGCATCATCAAGGTCACGGATTCTCACGGAGAAGGGAGATGAGAAAAGCAGCATGTCTTTTTCAACAACTGCAAAGTACTGAAAGCGTTTGTTAAATTCCCCAGAAAGAGACGCGATAGCTGTTGTGTAACTCTTCATTTGGACATTAATGTCCACTGGGAAACTGTCAATAACCTCTTTCAAAGCTGGGAAGTGTGCGGTACAGGGCTTTGTTAGGGACAAGTGTCTTTAGAAAAGTTGCAGTTTGGTCTCCAGAATCTGCCGATCCTGAGTGGAATCCACGTGTCCCTCAACTTTGACAAGATTCCCAGTCCCTGCACTGGCCACACAGCCCCACAGCATGATGGAACCACCACCATATTTTACTGTAGGTAGCAGGTGTTTTTCTTGGAATGCTGTGTTCTTTGGATGGACCCTGGAGATTTAAATCAAAGCGTGAGCACTACCAGATACCAAAGCATGAAGAGATTGCACGTGAAATGGCAGGAGCCAAATACTTCTCAAAGCTAGATGCAGTACAGAGTTTCTGGCAAATAAAGCTGGATGAGAAAAGTTCGAAATACTGTACTTTTAATACACCTTTTGGCAGGTATAGATTCCTCAGAATGCTGTTTTGCATAATCTCAGCATCCGAGATTTTCCATCGTGCCATGGACAACATGTAAGAAGGATTAAAAGTTGTTCGCTGTTATGTTGATGATGTTATCTGCGGCTCCACCCTACAACAACATAGTGGAAGAGTGGCAAATGTGCTGAAATGGGCGAGGGAGAATGGATTAAAGCTCAGTTGTGCCAAGTGCCATTTTGGTGTAAAGGAAATAACATTTTAGGGAGACAAATTCTCTGCTGGAGGAATTGAGCCAGATGAAAGAAAAAGAAAAGCCACTGCAACCATTTTATGCCTGACGGACAAGACAGGTGTGCTCAGAGTGATGGAAATGATAAACTTTGTTGGAAAATTCATACCTAACTTGTCAGTGAGAACTTCAGCACTCAGGGCGTTGCTTCGTCATTCCATGGAATTCAAATGAACAGCTAGGCATGAACAAGAATGGAATTATTTAAAAAACACACTGACAACGCGCCCAGTGCTTACATATTATGATCCAACTAATAGTCTAAAAATCTCAACAGATGCCTCAAAGGATGGGCTTGGAGCTGTTTTACTTCAAGCTGAGGAGGGGAGCTAAAAATCAGTTGCTTATGCTTCTAGATCCATGACTAAGGCTGAAACCAAATATACTCAGATAGAGAAAGAATGTGTTGGGCTGGCATAGGGACTGGATATTTTTCATTGTTATGTTTATGGTTTTCCTACCTTTACCGTTGAGAAAGATCATTGTCCTCTTGTGTCAATCATTAAGAATAATCTGAATGAGATGTCGCTGAGGATTCAGTGTCTCATCATGAAACTGCAGAGGTATAGTTTTGACTTGATGTTTTCAAGTAACGTGCTCTCAAATCATATTTAACAAACATATTTAAGCTCTTTAAAGTGTTTTCCTTCATCTTTCTTGTCTGTTTAGAGAATAATGTGCAATGTTCATAATGTGCAATGTTCATAATGTACAATGTGAGGTGCCACATTGTTAAGCGGCATGATTCATCATCGAAGAATGTAATAAATAGTTTAAAATGTCTTTGTTTAGTGTTTTATTTTGATTTAGTTTTTTTTTTTTATTCTCAAATTTAATTTGATTTCTGGGTGCGTCTTTGTTTTAAACTAGTCAGTTAGTCTGGTCCCCAGGAACATCCCTAGGAGTTCTGAGCCTGAAAATGAGGAACTGTGTATAAACATTTCTGTAATTTCTAAACAGTTGATACTTTTGTTAAAATCGTTTAATGAACACTGAAAATCACCACAAAACTTTACTGTGTGATTTAAAAATTTTATGTGGAGGTGTACCTAGGCAGTTTCCAAAAGAATAAAACAAAGTACCGTAATTCCTGGACTACAGAGCGCACCTGATTAAAAGCCGCATGCTCTAATTTTAGAAAGAAAATCAATTTTGTACTTGTACAGGCCGCACCGGATTTAAAGCTGTATGCGTTTCACTTGTAATATGAAATATTTACACAGAAATATTACACGTGAGGATTTTTAACGTTTAATTTAATCCGTAAGGTAACATAAACATGGTAACATAAACGTTATGGTAACATACAAAAATACATACTGCAAATGCTTTTTTTCCTTGAACAGCGCCTGTAACACGGCTACCTTTAAGTATACGTACGTATCAGTAACACACAAATTACGTTGCTTATGATTTGTTTACGGAACAGTGCATAAACAACATTACAACGTCTCTTAACAACCGGTAAAAATACATACTGTATATATACTACTTATCAATTTTATTGGTCTACTGTTACCAGGCAAAATGTTTTTGGCCGCATGAAAAAAAATATGCATTAGCCGCACGTCAGTATAAGCCGCAGTGTTAACAGTGTGGGAAAAAAGTAGCGGCTTATGACCCAAAAACTACGGTACGTATTTAACAATATAACACAGACACAGATGCTGTGTGGATCAGTCTGCTCACCATTCATGACACACAAGCATAATACACATCATGCTTTCCTGATGCCTGAAGCCAGTGTTCAGGCCGTGCCTCTCCCCTCCCGGGAACAAGGACAGGCACCTGTCCCCACCCAAGGAGCTAGTATGGAAAAGAGGAGAAAGCACACCTACATATTTGGTTAATGTGGTCAAAAATGATTCCAAGACTCCTCACAGTGTTTCTGGAGGCCAAGGTAATGTTATCCAGAATACGTATCTGTCATGAACTGGCTGTGTATAGGAAAGTGAGGACCCAAATGCAAAACTCACGGAAACAGAGCTGAACTTAAAAACCACTGCTTTATTGCAGGCTTAACAATGATACAAAACTAGACTGGGAATGATAAACTGAGGACTGAGGAAACACAGGGAAAATCACACAGCTTCAGGAATGAGACATTGACGACGCGACGCTGAAACAGAGAAACAGGTGGCTTAAATACACTGGGGAATAATGAAGGGAATGAGACACAGGAGGAGAGCACAGCTGGAAGGAATCAGACATGACAAGACCAAAGGGAAGCAAAACTCAACACATTTACCTAGGACACAGACCTTCAAAATAAAACAGGAAACTTACACATGCAAAGACACAGATCAAGAAACACAGACTTTACACAGAGGGAACACACGGGCAGAGAAGACTAAACACAGAACAGAGGGCACAGAGAAACATGAGGGGCAGGGGATCAAAACCCAAGACCCATAGAATAAATCACAAATGAACAAAAATCACAAGGAACTGAAAACGCTGGGTCAGGACCCTGACACGTATCTGGTTATACACCATGTTTCTAAGATTTTTAGGGCCATGTACAAAAAACTCTGAATTTAGAAGCAGAAAATTAGGGTGTCCCAGGTCTTTACAACTTTAGGACATTCCTGGAGTTTAATTGGTGTGTCTTGAATTTGTGTATCAACTGCAAAGCAGTGAAACAATGAACAATAAAAAACAGTTAAAAAGCAAAGAGTACAATCCTGATTTGTGGAACTGGTAGAAAAGAAAATGAAAAGAAAAAGGTTTGGCCACTGTTTGTGTGCAGTTTTTTCGCACAGTGTGTTATAGCTAAAGGTCCAGCTGCTGTATTTGACTGGGAGAGAAAAGAAAGAGAGCAAACTTCACTCAGAGATGGAGAAAGATGAGAAAGAGGACATGAGAGGAAGAAGAGAGGTTAGATTTAAAGGTAAGGACTTCTCAGTGGTCTTTGATAAACTGGAAATATAAAGCTCACATGTAAGTCCTCATGTTTTTAAATCAGAAATTGGGTCTGTATATGTGACAATTTTTTTTTTTCATATTGTGAAACATGCTGCAAAACAAACTCAGGTAGACTAACTGTGACTAACTGCAGGTTAGTTTAGGATAAACAGATTAGTTTGCTGTATTATGATGATTTAAAGTAAAGAACAGTGTTTGTTGGCTGCGGTTTCATGGTCAGAGTCAGGTTGCATCAAGTGTAGCAGAGATTCATTTAAATACAATTTAGACTGAAATAAAGTTTGTATTTCCATCTACTAATATAATTTTATAATTAGGTAGCTTTGTACAAAAATAGGTGGTAGAACTTTTCTTCAAAGAGCTACTTTATACTTTCGTCTTTGAGTACATTTCAGAGCCTGTAATTTCTCACTTTTACTTGAGTAAAGAAGTTGAATCAGTAATTCAACTTTGCTGGAGTATTTTTCAACACTCGTATCTGTACTTCAGCTTAAGTACAGAATTTATGTACCTTTGCCACCTCTGCTAAATACTAAGAAAAAAATCTTGTGTGTGTCCTCAGCAGGATAGGGATTTGTATTGGAGTACAGAACTGTAGCCTATAGATTTATCCTGTTAAGTGGTTATGTGACAGTGCATTTTAGGTCATTTTAGACAGTAACATGAAAGTAATGTAAAAAGTAGGATAAGAAATCACTTTCTCCTGGAAGTAATTAAATAAGATACTGCATCATTTTAAGGAAAGTATTCTGTGTAATGTGTGTAATAATTACTTTTTTGGGGTAATGGCCCCATCACTGATCACAACAAAGAGGGGAAATACCTCCAACAAACAACGTTTGACCACACCACGTGTTTAATTTTCTTTGATATGCTGGATAGTAATGGTGTTGACTCTTAAAGGGGAGCTAATGAGAACCCAATGAGAACCAGTAAGAGAATCGAATTGATCGGACTCGCTAAATTCTTATCAATTCCCATCCCTACTATTATACCCATCTCAGTTCAGAGATTGTCATTCCCTAGTTACATAAAGGTTGGGAATATCTGCTGTCAGTTCAGACTGAAGAAGTCCCATGGATGAGATTATACGTTTCTTTCCCAAACTGATACAACTTTCTGGGATTGAGGCTGGCTCCAAAAGAGAGTTAGTCATCCTACACTCCAGTGTTAAAATGTTCAGGGCCCTATTACAGGAGGGGAACTCAGCCTCATTTCCTCATTCACAAAATGGTATTAAAATGCATTGAATAGCAAATTAATTTGTAGAAGTTCACATTTTTTAAAAGGCAGAACTCCCAGTTTGGTGTTAATTTGCTATTTTGTGTACATGATTTCCTCTACACAGCCATCAGTAGATGGAGACAGCAATTACATCACAGATTTATAATCAGCTCAGGATAAAATCTACAGTCCCCTCTTGACAGTGATGCTTCAGATCGACTGTCAGTTTCCTGGCACTATAAACATTTACTAAATGTTACATGTTGATCAGTCATTTGTTGTAGACTTTTATAAGTGGTCACACTCACGGAAAAATGTGTGTCACAGCTGGATCTTGAAGATGAGGTAAATGTCTGAGTGAAATTGAGGCTGAAATGACTTTAAGGCTCCATTTCATGTTGAAATGTATTCATAGATTGAGGTTCAGTCATTTAATGTCAAAACATTTTGAAAGATATGACGTCTGAGATTAGAGTTTGAGCCTCAACATAGTTTCCTCTGAAAATCAGCTAAATCATTCTCATCAGAACCAGAGCCAGATCTGCCTGGTTCTGGTATCAGAACCAGATCTGCCTAAAGATAACGTAGGCACTGTAACGGATCAGTATATGTGACATAGTCTACTTGCACAGCAGGATGGATCCAAAACAGATAAGGATCAGGGATTTAGACCGATTAGGACTGGATCCAGTTCGGCTCAACCTGCTGCAGAAACAGTTTTTATTGACTGAAACTGGATCTGCCTGGAGTCTGTTTCTCTCTGGGTATTTAAGCAGTAAAGTATTTAGTAAATTAATTAGGCCCATCAGTAAACCTTGTCTGATCTAATTCTCCACATTTGATCTTCACTTTCTGTCTAGGCTGTGTTCCTTTAATTTGTCTATAATGATGACACAGTGCTCCAAACTGATTAAAATTACTCTATTCTTTCTTCTTGTTTTAATTTCATGGTCAACACTGACATGTGTTAATATTCTTTAGTCCAGTAGATTAAAATGTAATAAAATAGAGGCTATACTCTTTATTTACCCCTTGCCATGGTGAGTCTTAGTATCACAGCTCCATTGATGATGAATCAATCAGAGTTGATTGAACTAACTTAATCTTATCTGTTGTAGAACAGGAAACTCAGAGTAGCGCACCTCAAAGTAAATCAGGTCAGGATGTGCTTTTAAATTCAGCATTTGTTGAACATACTTATTGGAATACGCCCAGGCTTTTACAAAAATCCTCAAACAGAACAAAACAAAAGAAAAGAAAAACAAAAAGGGTTGGCCTCTGGAGATAGTTTCCCGTAAATGACTGTATAACCTCTCCTGTGTTTGTCTTGCACTCAACATGTGTTACTTGGTTACATACAGTACGTAGTTTGTCATAACAGAGATGCCTTTACAGTAGATTTCTTGACAAGCATGTGGACATTGTGAAGTCTGTTCTCACACTTTGACAGTTTTCTTTTATGGACATGCTTTTGGTTTGTTTTTAAGAACCTGACCAGCAGGATTTTGTATCTATTTGTATTAATCTATCTGTTCTGCAGGACTGGCAGAGAGCTGTATGAGGGTGGTGTAGGACATGGATGTGGAGAGCAAGACAGAGTAGAGGTGTGCAGTAGAAGTGACTGGTGGGTTCATGGTGGGAGTGGGATTACATCATATTTTAGCTCTGAGTCCTTGTGATCAACAGATTCACAAATGAAATCTGACAGAAGTTTCCATGGACTATGATGTTTGCAGATGACTTTGTGATCTGTAGTGAGAGCAGCGAGCAGATAGAAGAGAGCCTGGGGAGGCGGAGATATGCTCTGGAGAAAATAGGAATGAAAGTCAGTAGAAGGAAGACTGACAGTACATGTCTGTGAATGAAAGGGCGACCGGTGGAAATGTGAAAAAGCAAGGAATAAAGGTAGTGAGGGCTAATGAGTTTAAATACTGAGGTAAACCATCCAAAACAATGGACAGTGCATAAAAAAGTTGAAGAACAGACTGCATACAGTGCTCACAATAGAGTTCACAGACACACCAGAAGGTTATCACTTCACTGGACAGGGTACTAATATGCAAAATCCTCTTCCCAAATGTACAGATAATGCCATCTGAAGAACAACAGATGCAGAGACCTCCCTGGTGAGTGCTTGGAGCAAAAGCGCCCACTCCAGCCCTTACTTGGTGCTTCTACTATTCAACCACTGGATGGCAGACTTAACCATGAGCACACCAGGAATAAACATATTTGTTGACAGATACATTCAATTACTCCGGAAGGCTTCCTCTGATTCCCGGCTTCTGCTTCCATACACATGGAGTAATTCACTCACCTGCTCCTCGTATGGTCAATATTTAAGGCAGTGGTAGACCTTCAGTCTTTGCTGGATTGTGGACGTGTAATGAGTTAGTGAAGCCTGGCTTCTTTACCTCTATGATTGTGCTTTTTGCTTTTGTGTGGAAAACCTCTTGTTTTGTTGTGTGTGAATTCTGCTGGAGAGACCCTTGCTAAAGAGCACAGAGCTGTTTCATGTTCGTGGGAGTGAAGCTTTGGAGCTGCCTGGATTTGGGGATTGCCCTGTGATGTGGAAGCCCAGGACCTTGTAACACCCCTTATTAGGACATAGCACGGCTAGTGGGGCGTCATCCCATTATTGTAGTAATTGGAGAGTCTGGTAGAGTGAGTGCAGCAATAGCCATTACAGTTGCGCATGCTGCTCTCTGTGCATATGTTTTAGAGAGACCTTACCATTTTAATGGGCTGGTGCCGGCGACTACCTCACCCCGGCACATGTATGTACAAATAGTGTAGAGCCTCGGAGACCTGGCTTGTATGGTCTTGTTCTGTCAATGCCAAATAAAAGTATGTTGTTCTGTCTATCTGACTGGCCTCCAAGTTGTCCAGCTAACCTCCATGCCACATGCCGCTGGAGCTGCTAGCCACTCCTTCCTTGCCAGACCGCCGTTACAACCTTCATTAGTGTTGATTTTTGAGCTATAATGTAAGTGAGCATGGAACAAAAGAGAGAAGCCCATTAACCACAGGTCCTCATTGACTCTCACTGTATAACAAGCTCATTCATTTATAGAATTCCTCATTCAACACTCGTTTTCAATTGACCAGCTTCTACATATATTACACACACCACAATATGATTGTATATTTTCAACAATATTCCAAGCCTGTACAAAAACACAATGCATCTGACACCTTTTTGCCTGTTCTTTATTTGTTTAGACTCGTGTACATCAGGTGAATGTGAGTTTGACCATACTACCTATGTTTCCTACTGTGATGTATATTAGACTTACTAGTCATTACCTCTTAAATTTGCAGAATATTTGATATTTGCTGATTCTATTATTTCTTTCGCTGTTTAATGTTGTTTTGATAAAGCGTATGGACACATTCTTGGTGTACCAAGGTTAATTGGTGGCATGACTGCCTGAACAGGGATAATTGCATTGGAGTGCCATCTTGTGGGGCATTTAAGAGTTGTTTACATTATATTTCTGTCACAGTTAAGTTGACTTGTATTCTTTATTTATATTGTAATAGGTTTTTGTTTCTTTCTGCAGAAACCACAGTTTACCTATTCCTCATGTATCCTCATGTACCCTCAAACTGCATGGTAAAATAAATGGTCTCTTGCAACTCAATTCCTAGATGTAAGCCATTCCTTCTGACTTAGAATAATCACAATAGGATTGAGAGCTGGGTCACCAGCTGTTAATTTGATAGTAGACAATGTAGATGCTACCAGTTACAGTACAAACACTTTGTAATCAGAGTATTGTTACTAAAATAAAAATAATGTTTGAATTTAAACAGTAATGTTTTTGTTGAATAAAGAAGAACTATGGCTTTGATCAACTGGTCCCTTAATGCACTTGACACCCTCTTCTCAACGAGAAGCCTAGGATTGGGAGTGCCTGCGTGCCCTGGAGGGACTTTCCTTCCGGATACACGATGGATGGGTGGCAGAAGTGGTGCATCATGTGCCTAGCGGAACTATCTATTGAGGACATCGAAGACATCTACCTATTCAGCACCATGATAAAGGGGCTCTTCCTGATCGGAGCTGGCCCTGGTTTATCAGAAATTGAAGAAAGGGGCCACAAGGCTGGCAGCTTTGATCGAAAATGTGGGAAGAGTGGTGAGTCCTCAGATTGCAATCATTGTGTCTAAGCCATTCCTTCTGACTTAGAATAATCACAATAGGATTGAGAGCTGGGTCACCAGCTGTTAATTTGATAGTAGACAATGTAGATGCTACCAGTTACAGTACAAACACTTTGTAATCAGAGTATTGTTACTAAAATAAAAATAATGTTTGAATTTAAACAGTAATGTTTTTGTTGAATTTTTGCCCAGGGTCCACTCTGACTTTTCAATATCCACTGAGCAGGGCAACCTTAGTGAGACCCATTCAGACTCTACAAATACTCAGGAAAGGAGCTATAATTCTTCCTTTATTACCTCCTTTACCAGGGAGTACATAGGATCTTCCTTTACATAAGAAGAGGAGATAATATGGCTTCTGGCGACTGGGAGTTTAAATTTAAAGAATCCTGGTCCTAAACATGCTTGGCAACTGTATAAGGACCTGAAAACTTGCACGAAAAGCAAACTCACCAACGGACAACACTGACGACATTTGAGCGTCTGGTGAAAACTCTAGAGCACTTTAAGTCTGTACATAACCCCCATTATGTCTTACCCCCAAAATTTTTTAAACTTGGGCTAACAAATGGGAATAAAGGCCAAGTGAAAAACATAGCTGTAATACTCACTCTCTGAGTGGAAGGCTCCAAGGACCAAGCTGAAGGTAAAGGCATAGCCCCCCCCCGTGAGATGGAGCAGTATGTAAGAATTGTGGAATGTTTTTGTCTCTGTCTGTATGAAAGATGTCAGGGCAGCAGCCACCGTTAGAGACCACTTTGGTGTTTAATCAGAGCGTTCTCTCCATATTGCATCATGTAATTAAACCCACTTCAAAAGGATGCTCACCAGGTGTTTGCAGTTTATTTAAAATTTCCAAGACACTTCTCTCTCAAACACTCAAGCTGTTTTCTCCACTTTTTGGTGAATCCAGTGATAGTTTTGATCAGCAAATTTGAACTTTAGACACTTTAGAAAAAGCTTTCTGCCCTCTTATTTCCCTTATATTACTTTAATGATTACTTAAAGGCAAAAATCAGAACTCAACCCACACCCAATCACACTGAAACAAAAAGGCAGCTACAAAACCAAGAGCAAGAAAATAAATTATACTATACCCCTTTCAGTGATTCACCCTGTAAAGAATCAATTACCTATAAAGCACTTCGTGCCCCCATCTATGTTTTCTTAAACTCTCCTCCCATCCTTTCATTTTCCTGTCAAATAGATAAAAATATCTTCACCTAAAACAGCTTGAGAAGTAGAAATGCTTCTATGGCATTACTGCCTGTGGATGTGTGGGACCTGTGACCAAAGATTTGTATGTATTTAGGAGGTCACACGCCAAACAAGTCGTTAGTAGCAAATCTAATACATTTGACAACCTGCAGGGCTTGGTTGATTACAAAAAAACACACTTCCCTTCACCAAGTTATTATTAAATTGTTACATATCAGGTGTATAATCATCTACAGCTGATTTACACAGCCTTACGGCAGCCAGGATTGAACTTGATCTTTTACATATCCAGGATCCAGATCAGGACCAATCAAAAGTCAGCGATCAACATGGAGGGCGGCAGCCTGTCAGTCAGTCCAAGTCACTGAGAAGATAAACCAGACCATGGTGTGACTGCTGAACAACCATCCTCTCTGTCACATCCCTTTGGTTTCTTTTCAACCAATCATTTCCCACTTCTTCCTCTTATCTGCTCATCATCAGTCTTTGAGATGGACCTTCACCCTGATCCTGGACTGTGAGGCTTCAGACGACCAACCAGGACATTTCACTCACTTAGAATATCAAACTCATCAGATGGCAAGTGTATAGACTTTTAATGGGAACAATAACATTAGATTTGCTTTAATGCAATGCAAGAACATGACATCACAGTTCAGATAGAATCAGTAATATTTCAGTAGTTTTTCTTTCAGCCTTTATCGGTGAGGTTTGACATGTTTTTGTTGAATTTATTGGCAGCTTTTCTTTGCCTGAATCACCTTGCTATTAAACTGCACTAACTATTAGCACAGGTCTCAGAATGATGTCACTTAAAGCAACAAACTGTGTCTTACCTAATGAGTCCAGGCCATGCTGATGAAGGCTTCACCTTCATATCTGGACCTGGCAGATCTGCGTCTGCGAGCAGCTGCAGGACAAGTCTAAAGACAAAGAGAGACAAAGTCCAGACTTTAGAACATCAACACAGATCCTTTCATTTAGGACTGAATCTGCTGAGAACAAACATTATAGCTTTTGTGTCAGAATCCCTTAATTGGACCAGTTTAATTCCCAGTGTCCAGTGTTTTGTATAAGTTTTACTTCCCTTCTTTTTTGCTCTGGCTATTGGAGGAGGCGGATGCATCTTTCACCCTCTCCTTACCCTTATCTTCCCTGCTGCTGCTTCTATGTCCTTGTCTGGTCTTGTCTCACTGTAACCCCGAGAGAGCCTCTCATTCTCACTCTTGTTCTCTAAAACCTAAAGAAGAACTATGGCTTTGATCAACTGGTCCCTTAATGCACTTGACACCCTCTTCTCAATGAGAAGCCTAGGATTGGGAGTGCCTGCGTGCCCTGGAGGGACTTTCCTTCCGGATACACGATGGATGGGTGGCAGAAGTGATGCATCATGTGCCTAGCGGAACTATCTATTGAGGACATCGAAGACATCTACCTATTCAGCACCATGATAAAGGGGCTCTTCCTGATCGGAGCTGGCCCTGGTTTATCAGAAATTGAAGAAAGGGGCCACAAGGCTGGCAGCTTTGATCGAAAATGTGGGAAGAGTGGTGAGTCCTCAGATTGCAATCATTGTGTCTATGGATATTTAGTAGTTCCAGTTTGGAATTGTCTGTTAACCTTTCCTTATTTCATTGTTACTGTGGATTCAGTAAAAATGTACAGCCATTAATGAAGCGCTTTATGTTATGTATGTTGTCTGCCTACTGAGCTGCATTTGGGTCATCATTCCTCACTATGTGACGCAAACATCAAAGCCGTGGAAGAATTTTAGAGATTGAATTTGCCTGTGGGTACATGTATGCCAGATCAATACATCTTTAAAATTCAGTAATGTAGGAGTAGTTACATGCAAATAACAATTGGGTAGCAATAATAAAGCTTTGAGATGCAAATTTGGTATTTTTTGATAGAGCTTAACACATGCTGCTAGTGTGTTAGCAGAATGCTGTACCGGGAGGCAGCTGTACTCCTGTTTAGGGCACAGGTGGAGTTTGCAGTGCAGGTAGACTTCACCAGAGCCTCTAGTGAACTCGAACATGTTGAAGGAGAAGTAGTTGGAGGTTCCCAGTCCGTTTCCCTTCACCTGCACAGTCTGGTCAGCAGGGTTGGCACAGCTGCTCACAGACAGGAAAACACACTTTGTTCAGGAGTCCATGAGAGAGATCAAAACCACATGACTCTCTGAGTCTGTCTCACCCGTTTATGATCAGGTCGTATCTCGGAGTGCTGTCGGGTGATGGCTGGTCAGTGGCCCAGCAGGAGTCGGTCACTACAACGACCATGTCTCCATCCAGTCCGTCAGTCTTCAGCTCCACCCAGATCTCCTGGTTCAGCTGCACCTCAGTGCTGGACTCCACAGCTCGTGTGCGGCCGATGTCGGTGAAGGTGTTCATGGTCAGAGTGTAATCCCAAACTCCAGATGTGATGTGCTGGATCACAGAGCTGCAGAACAGAAACGCACTTCAGCTTTCTCTGACTCACAAACCTCATGAGAAGCTTCACATCTTAAAGTAATTCAAAGAAAACCAGCAGCCACCACACACCTGTGTCTGATCCTGAAGGTCTCAGTCTTGATGTCCGGCTGAGTTTGGACGCAGGAGAAGTCGATGTAGATTTGGTCGTGACGAGTGATGATGTCAGAGGAGCTGTTCTGGGTCATGATGGTGTTTTTGTAGATGATTTGACTGTTGTTGGTCTGCAGAGTCACATAATGAGATGTCGCTAAAGAAGTCGGTTCATTTTAAAATTATAGAGTGTATAATTTTTAATGCTGGACATCAGGAATCAACAGAGATCTGTTATGTTTCTACATCTTACTAGCTACTATGATTACTTGGTCAACACAAAGAAATAGGAATGCACCAATCCAACTTTTATTTCTGACCTGATACTTATATCTCCTGATATCATTGTTAAATTAATTAGCTTTTTTCATAACTCTGAGGTGATGAAGAGATTGGGAATTGTTCTCCATGTTCAATGCAACATCTAATTCCAAATGTACAAGCTTCTTGTACATATAGGCTCCCCTTGTGTCTTTGTCCTCTGTGTCCCTCCCTGTGCGTCTGTGTTTGTGTGAGTCCTGTTGTCTTGTTCCCTCCTTGTGCCATTCCACATTCCTTCCTGCCTATCTTGTGTGTTTCATTCCCATGTTTCCCAAGGCTGTCATATCTCTCTCTTGCTCCCTCAACCTCGGGTTTCTCCCTCGCTCTCTCACTCACATTCACTCTTTTTTGCCCTCTGTAGTGTCAGTGTTTTGTTTCCCTTGCCTGACCTGTGTCATGTTGTGAGTTTGCATTTTTGTGTTTCCTATTTTATTTTGACAGTCTTAAGTTCCATTTTCAGTGTGTTTAGTTTTGCTGCCTCTGTCTCATTACGTTAATTTGTCTCAGCTGTGTTTCCAATGTTTTTCCTGTTCACTCGTCATTGTGTTGTGTAGTTAAGCCCTCTGTTTCTCTCTGTCCATTGACACGTTCTGCTTCATGGTTGTATGTTCCTCCGTGTGCTTCAATGCGTGTTTAGATATTCGCCCTCGGGCACCCTCCATGGCCCTGACTCCAGGGCAGGGCCCTGATAACCCTAAGCGCACAAGGTGAACTGTTCCCTTGATGCTCTATTTATAGGGATCTTTTGAATCGCTCTTTGTCTGGTCCCTCACCCAGGACTAGTTTACCATAGGTGACCCTCCCAGGGGACAAAAGCCCCCCAACAATATAGCCCCTGGGATCCCTGGGACACACAAACCCCTCCACTACGGTAAGGTAGTGATTCCCTTCTGAGAATAACTACCTTAAGATAATAAATGTTATTAATCTTGCACTAAATGTTAATTAATGATAATAAATCTTTTTCATGTGACAGTCATTCGGCTTCTGTAAACAGCTGCTATTTACAGTGTTGCTTTTTGATAAAGGACAACTGGAATTAAATAATATTTAACTGAGTTGCTGTTAAGATGTCACACTACCATAAATATAATAAAAGCGTATGAAACAGGTTTGGCAAACCAACAGCCTTGCAACACTTACCATATAATTCTTAAGCAGATGAGTATGCACAAGAGAAAAATATTACATTGCTGCTGCATCTTTTTAGTCATTTCAACTCACTTTAACCAGCTTCCTCTTTGTTTTGCTTTGTTTCTTAAATAAAACAGAGCAGAGCATGAGAAGCTCAGCAGATGCTGGAAGATGTTTGGCTGCTTGTAGAAGGTAAAGAGGAGGAGTTAAAACTCACCGTGACCTCCGTCCCACAGCTGTTGCTGCTGTTGAAGCTGAGGGTCACCATGTGGGTGGGCTCGTCCACTTGACCCCTGCAAGTAGGGTCGTTGAGGTGTAAGGCAGAGTAGTCGATGCCTTTGTCCTCCAGGAGACAACCGACCAGAGTGACTGAAGCAGAGTCCTGCATGCAGACCGTTGGATCACCTGAACGTCACAATATCAGTCAGAAAAATCACAGTTAGAAGTTTTCCTCCATTATTCAGCCCTGTTGTCATGGTGATGTCACAGCTGTCGTACCCAAAGAGTTGTTTGCTTGGTACTTGGAGGCAAAAATGGCCCGACAGAAGCAGCGAGTGTCACCACCGACCGTCTTCTCACCACAGAACTCGTGATCGCTGCAGGTCCTGTCCTGACAGAAGGCCTCAGAGGCTACAGAGGAACACACTGATGTATTATCCTGAAAACATGTGAGCTCTAAAACTCCACAGTTCAGGTCTTTAACAAAGGAGAGCTTATTAAGGTCTTATTAAGGTCTTATTAAGGTCTTATTAAGGTCTTACAGCAGCCGGTCTTTGATGTCCAGCCATCCAGAGTGTGGTTGTGTAGACTGCAGGCTCTGGCGTAGGCCTTCAGGAACTGACAGTTGAGTCCGTCCACCGCAGGATATTTACACAGAGTGTCGGTGCAGGCGGTTATGTAGGGCTCTGGGTCAATGTCACTGTTACAGGAGGAGAAGGGCGCCTCCTTCAGGAGATTACAGCTGTTCATAACACAGAAAACAAAATTGAAGACAATAAAATGATCAACTGTAACCATTTGTCTAAATATAGCTTATCAAACACTACTTATCTTGCATATGTCTATCTAATGGTTATTAATAGTAGATCAAAATTAAATGAAGTCTCTGTTTTTGTAATTTTGCTTCTACACTGCCACAATGGTTGTTAAATAAAATCATGTAAATCAATCAAGATGTGACTGAACTGTTTTTCAGTTTTCATTTTCATTTCATCAGTTTCAAGGGACTTGACTGCTTGGTTTGTATCCCCTTGTCAAGTCTGCGTCTGTGTTTTTACTTTGACAGTCTATGTCCTATGTTAATGTTTTCCATTTTGCTTCCCCTTGGTCTTGTCAGGTTTGATTACTCCCAGCTGTGCTCCCTTTGTGTCTCTCGTTCCCTCCTTATCCCTCTGTGTATTTTAGCCCTGTGTTTTCCTTGGTCTGTATCGTGATCTCCCTCATTCATGGCTGTGTTTCCCTGTGTCCCTCACTGTATGTTTAGTTATTACTTCCACAGTGTAGTTTTTATTGTTTTACCCTTGAGTCAGCAATAAAGCTGCTTTTTGAGTGAAGTCTGCATTTTAGGTGCTTCTCCGCCTGCACACAGCCGCTTCATGACATTTTTTCAGGGAACACAAAATGGGTTAACAATTTAAAACTGTTCTGCAGGAAGGAGGAGGTTGATCAAGAATTGAAAGCTGCTGCTACAAATTCCTACAGGTGATCCAATTTTCTGGATTACTTACAACCCCCTTTGTCTGCATCACTGCAGTATCATACCCTCTTGAACATCAGTTGATCAGTATTATACTGTTGAAAGTAGTGTGTTGCTACAAAAATGGTGAGAACAAAAGCAATTAACAATGGATGAGACACTTAAACATAACACTTAAAAAGGAGGTCTTTCCTTCAGAGAAATTGCAAAGAAAGACAGGGTGTCAGGGAGTACAGTTTCTTTCACCATCAGAAGGCACTCAGGAACTGCAGCAAAGTGACAGGAAGATGTCGGGCAGACCCAATACCACAACTGAATCAGAGAACAAGTGAGGGTTAACATCTTGCATGATAGGCGGCTCAAAGGACAACAGCTTCAAGCACAAGCTTAATAGTAGTCATGGCAGCCAAGTTTCAGCTTCAACTGTGAAGAGAAGACTTCGAGCTACAGGTTTGACAGGATGAGTTGCAGCAAGAAAGCCACTGCTAAGACGTAAAAATAAGAGGCTCGCCTGGGTCATGAAACAAAACCATTGGACTACTGAACACTGGAAGGGAGTATAATGGACTGATGAATCAAAAATTGAAATCCTGGTTTCATTATGCTGGATTTTTGTATGCTGTTGAGTAGGCGCAAGATTCCACAGTGTGTGGCATCAAGTTTCAAGGAGGAAGTGTGATGGTCTGGGGCTGTTTTGCTGGATCCAGGGTTGGTGACTTATACAGAATGGGGGGGACCCTGAACCAAAACAGTTACCACAGCCTTATCCTGCGCCATGCCACAGCCTTTGGCCTAGTTGGTCAGGGGTTGGTCATCCTACAGCAGGATAATGACCCAAAACACAAGTCCAAGCTATGCCAGAATCAGGAATAAAGAACAAGATGGTAAGCTTGAAAACATGGAGTGGCCGGGACAGACTCCAGACGTAAACCCCATTGAGCTATTTTGGGATGAACTGGACAGAAACGTGAAAGCAAGGAAAGTGAGAACATAACTGGTGGCACTTGGACTGTTGACGGCCTTTTTTCCTTTTTGGTGAGGCGAGAGATGGAAAGAGGGAAAGCTGAGACCAGCACTGCCCTGACTGTGGGTTGTTGTATGAACGTCCAATAAAATTGACATCTGTGAGCACAACTGTTGTGGGTGTGAAGTGTATTCCACAGTATCATTGCCAAAATTGGCAATGAAGAGACGCCTTCATGGAAATACAGAGGATTCATGACAAACTAAGGGTTACAATTACAAACAAGAAGGCTGATTTTGACTTTAGTAGCAGAATGATGAAGTTTGGAGGAGAGAAATAATTCATAATCTGAAGCACCACATTATAAGTCACACATAGTGGAGACAGTGTTATAGCATGGGCATGAATGCCTTCCAGTGGAACCAATTATTTCTGAGCTTGTGAAAACATCAAACTGTGTATATGTCTGTAATTCCTAAACAGTTAATACAAGACCTTTGCTGAACACCTTTGCTTAATGCTATAAATCTGAACTACATTCAAGTTTTAACTGCAATAAATGTAAATTATGTCAATTTGTTTAATTTATTGTGTTCATGTATGTTATTTATTTCCTTTATTTATTGTTGTTCCTTTTGGGGTAGGAACTTAGTTTCATTCTGTGTTGCGCACAGGCCCCTTTAAGTGACTTAAAGGGAAGTCAAAAAGCATGTGCAAAAGAAGCTAAGCTATAAATTAACTAAGTCACAAGAAGGAATAAATAAGCTGTTTTAAAGTAAAAGAAAGCTGTAAAGAAGAAGAAGAAATTGGGAATTATTTTCGTTAAGTTTTTGTTCCTGAAGCGGACTGATTCCCTCACGGTTACATGCAGCCAGCGAGGTATGTTAACTGTGTTTGTTTATCGCGTATTTGTTAACTTGGGTTAAATGTTTATTTTTAATATTTATGTTTGGTCATTCTGTACTTTTATGTAATGACAGTTTGACGGTGGATTTTATGGTGTTTCGGAGGAGAAGTGTGACGGAAGAATAAATCCATCTGTGAATGAAGAACCGTGGTGTCGTGTATTAACTGGAGGGAGTGATACAAGTCTTAAGTGTGGCATTTAATGTGGTGGTCTGCAAAGGCTAACTTCTAAAGAAGTACACAAGGTTACAGCCAAAAAGTTATATATCCAACAATTTAACAGATGTTGCCTACTGTGTGGATCTGCTCACCGTTCAGTCACACTGTTGCAGTTGATCTTGCTGTCAGCAGGCTCACTGTACTGCATCTCACAGCTAGGGGGCGACAAACAACAAAGGTCAGGCTCATTCATACAAACACAGAATATCTGCAACATCAGCAGCAGCAGCAATCAGAGGGACTCTGAGCTTGTCATGAGGTCTTACCTGGTGGAGCTGTACTCAGAGAGCCTCAGGTCACTCAGAGACCTGCTGGAGTTTCCACACAGACCCTCCACAGATGAACCAGCAGGTCCTGCACAGGATCAGGACAGAATGAGTCAGATCAGCATCAATATTCAAACTGGACGAACACAGCAGCTCAATAAATAACAGCACAGTTTACAGTTTACATTACATTAATTAAACTTTATCTTCTGTACCTTCTAAGTGGATCTGTGCGGTGTAGCCATCAAAGAAGACAGAGATGGTGAGGTTGGAGAGCGACAGCTTGGCGGTGACTCCAGTTTGGTCCTTAGAGAGCTGCACACCATGAACCAGCTGAGATGAGCTGCTGAGGGTCAGCGTGGAGTCGTCCAGCTGCATCACAGCAGAGACAAAGTGGAGGAAACACTGAGTGAAACATGTCAAACACACAAACAGGCTGATTTCACAGCAACAACCACTGAGTTCAGCGGCTCTGAAAGAACTGCTTCTAACAGCCCTGAGAAGAAAGATGAGAGGAGACACAGCAGAGGATGAGGGAGGACTTTGGATCAGACTCCACTCTGACACATGAACTGTGGCTGTAGGTCGCTTACCTGAACTCTCCCACCTTGTTCCAGGTGAATGTCATGCCCGTCCACACGCAACGTCACACTGTCCAAAAAGCTCACATCTTTACGACGCCGGTCCTCAAAGTTCCCCTGAACCTGGAAGTCTGGGAGTGACGGAGTCGAGAACAGAGAGTATGCACACCGATCCTGGATGGAGTTATTATGACCGTGAACGTCGATGACAGTGGGCCCCATCAAAGTGCAGGTTGAGGCCAACACACTGGGCACCACAGGTAGAAATTCTTAAAAAAAAAACAAAGGGGAAAGGGTGTCTTAGTATCAGCTCTACAAGTCTTCTGGATTTTGGAAGTTTTAAGTTCAAGAGATGCACATATGAATATCTAACCATGGTCACACTTTTAGTATGGATGATATAACCTCTGGAAAGGACTGGTCTCTTGGATTTTCTTTAAGCTAACATTTTAACATATCTCAGCAAATGATCTACATTTTCTTTTGCAGAAAATGACAAGTGGTATCAGACGTGTTTGGGCATTTTTTGTTGTGTCGTTTACTGTTTGCTGGGGTGGAAAGATTGATCCTTACAGCCAGTGGATGGAACTGGGTACTGGAAAATTTTGAACAAGTTCAGTATTATCGATTTTAATTCTCTTCATGCAGCTAATATTAAATTAAATCATTATCTCATTAAAATATCTTAAGATACAATTTATGTCCAATTTTACTAACACAAACGTTTGTTTATAATATTAATATTATTATAATTTTTCAATTGTGTATATGTGGTTTTAGAAAAGAAGGTGGAAATATTTATTGTCCAAGCTTCATGGGCTCTTAAATAGTTGCGTTAGAAAAAAAATTCAAGAAATGCCATAATTTTTTGATGTCCGTAGGATTTCATTTAATGTTTTGGAAATGCAGAGATAGACTAACCACAAATAAATTTGGTAAATCTATTAAAAAAGGTTCAAATATAATGCCTGTAAATGTCAAAAAGGCCTCCCAAATTGAACTATAAATGAACATCTGTATTATTTTGTAAATCTCACCGTGTCTCAGCTGAACTCTGGACACGCACACACATACACACACACTGATATGCACACACTCATCCCCCCTCCCTTTCCAAACGCCTTCGATGCTTGTTTGCTGTGGGGGAACACGGCGGGTCTGAGCCCGCGCTGGAATGGTAGCGCTGGGCAGGGCGGCTGCTGTGTTCGCTTCGGATTACTCCTCACCCCCCACCCAACCCTGTGGCTTGTCATGTCCTTCATAATGTTGTATTGTGGACATTTATGTGCTTTTTTGTGCAGAGGACTTTTTTTGTTTCCTGTTCTCATGCTGTCCTCCCATAGGAGCCCAGCATGAGTAGAGGTCTCTTTTTTTTCCTCTTGTGCTTCCCATTGTAATGTACATTTCAGTGTTTTTTTCTGTAACGCTACCGATCTCCAACTTGTAGCCCCATGTAATGTCTGTGTTGTGTGTGTAAGGTCGGGGGGGGGGGGGGGGGGTCCTTTCACTGCAGGACAACCTGCATGTGGCGAATAAAGCTTGGATTGATTGATTGATTGATTGATTGATTGATTGATTGATTGATTGATTGAAATAATAATCATAAAACCAGAAAAAATACAAACCTGCAAACCTGTCAGCTAATATCTAATATCAATATCAATATCTATACATTTAATCAGATGAACACTTTTGTTGTAAGATTCAGATAATTATTTATTCAAAGTTTTTAAATGACATAACAAAGAAAAATATTTCTTTTTGCCCCCCTCTCCCTGTTAACGACAAAACTAGACCCGCCCCTGCACAGTTACCAGCTGTCAGCTACATAAAAAAGGATGCTGGTCTTATTTGTCTCTCAGAAACAGTTCATAACTTCCCTTCAACTCATTCATGTCACCTAAAAGGTAAACCTGTTTCTCCATCACCTGTTCAGCTCTGATGATTCAGTAAGGACATCTCCTGGTTTCACCTTCATGTTTCCCTCTCACCACATATCCAAACCGATATCATGACAAGCAGCTTTTACAGCTGTGGCTCCAGCAAACATCAGCTGATACAAGAAATTAATATTAAATAAATTCTAACAACATCTGATCAAGCTTAAACGTGCTGCTGTTGTTTAGCGCGACATCCGGCGGTTTCCTCTTTCTGGCGCAAAGTGGGCAATAAACAAACAAGAGAGAAAAGCCGATCAGCTGATCATTGATCAGTTTCATGATTGAAGAAGAAACAGGAGAGGGAGGGGGAGAGAATGAGAGGGGAAGAGGCAGCTGTGCAGCGTAACGACAGAATAACTCCAGCTTTGTGTCTTTTTCCATTCTAGCTGAAGTACGGGACAAACTGTGTTCCTTTTCGGCTCGAAACGAAACGCGTAATATTTTCTCTGAATAAGGGACGATTCCCTCTTTTTACGGGACGGTTGGCAATGGTTGGTGGCTGGGGAGAGGGAGGTCTGGGCTTCTCTGCTTAGGCTGCTGCCCCCGCGACCCGGCCCCGGATAAAGCGGATGAAGATGGATGGATGGATGGATGGTTGGCAACTCTACTAACTAACCTTATGAATAAAATAAAGTTCACTATCAGTAACATCATAGCACCCACCCAGCTGTATAGAAACTCCGTCATGCAAGCTAGTACGCAGTACGAGTTATTGTAACTGACTGTAAACAGTCAGCACAACGAAAATAAACTCCACCTAAACTTGGTTTATATCTGACCCAGATAGACTGCAGGTCATAACTTCTTACCTGAAATTCAGTTAACCTGACGATCAACTGGCGTTTAGATCAACTGGCGTTGGTCGAACAGATGTGTGGCAGTCTTGCGTTTCAGGAGCTGCTACCGACAAACCAGCAAAAATGTGCCAAATGTGTCATCTGTGACACTTGTGAGGTTATCTCAAACACACTCCGTCAGTCTTGATGCCGTTGAACAACAAAATGTTTAAAAATGACGCGAGTTTACCTGGTGATATCCTCATGCGCGACGCGATCGCAAAAACAGCGAACAATTAACACCACGCCGGTGTTGTTCACAGGACAGGAAGAGTAAACGATCGGGGGACTCTTGCCATCGTTACCGTTCCCCTCGCACGTTTTATTTCTCCGGTTTCAGCGGTTTTGCTTCACAACTAAAGCGTGCAGTTTACTTTGTGTGCACTAACATGGACTCGAGTCAACCAGCGCCACCTCTGGCCAAGTGCCACAGCCTACAGCCAGATCAACTTGTGACACACATCTGCACCACGTTTGAATTCGTTTCATGCACAACACATTTGTACCTTTCAATTGTGTCTGTTTGTGCGTCATGCAAATAAACCTTTGAAAAGATGATAAAAACAAACACCGCTCACGCTTCACAGATGACAGCTTACAGTTTTGGGTAAAGATGAAGTGACTTTGTACAGCCCCGATTTGCAGACGCTGTGCACACAGGTTCATGAGCAGAAGTCCCATTGTATCACGGCAGATCCGACAATGTTTTCATGAACACGCTTTGAAGCATTACGTTATGGACCACTTTTCACACATGGTTGGTGTAACCACACAGCCGGCTGTAGCTTTTCAACTCACAGCCCGACACACACCCAAAAAACAGCCGAGAGAGCACAGACTACGCCCGAGAGGCGTGATTGCAGATGCTGCTCAGGTGGGTCCACCTCCCCTGCAGCGGCACTGCAGACCACGCCCCGCCACACACATCAAACACGTAAAATAAATATTTATGCACTTTCGCATTCACTTTTTGTTTTTTGTTATTTTTACACAGTGTTCTGAATGATTAACAATGGTCTACAGCCAATCTTGTGTATTATTATACAAACTTTGGTTGTAAGATGCAGATAACTATTTAATAAAAAGCTAAATATTTTATATGAGAGTAAGAAAGAAAAGTATATCTTTGTGTCCCCCTTTCCCTGTTAATGCCCTACCTGGCCCCCTGGCAAAAGCTTTGCTAGACCCGCCCCTGCACAGTTACCAGCTGTCAGCTACACAAAAACAGGAGCTTGGTGTTTATTTGTCTCTCAGAATTCATAACTTCCCTTCAACTCATTCATGTCACCTAAAAGGTAAACCTGTTTCTCCATCACCAGTTCAGCTCTGATGATTCAGTAAGGACATCTCCTGGTTTGGACCAGCCCTTTTTTCAGCTGTGGCTCCAGCAAACATCAGCTGATACTAGAAATTAAAATCAAATGAATTCTAACAACAGCTGATCAAGCTTAAAAGTGCTGCTGTTGTTTAGCGCGATAAACAAGAGCGAAAAGCCGATTGTTGATCAGTTTCATGATTGAAGTTTCAACAGGCGAGAGAATGACAGGGGAGGCTTCGTAACGACAGAATAAATCGTAATATTTTCTCTGAATGTGGGATGATTCCGTTTGTATGGCAACTCTCACGAACTAACCCTTACGAATAAAATAAAGTTCAACGTCAGTAACTTAGCGCGCACACAGCTGTATAGAAACTCCCGTCGTGCTAGCTAGCACACAGTACGATTGTAAAAGGTCAGCACAACGAAAATAAACTACACCTAAACTCGGTTCATATCTGACCCAAATAGAGTGCAGTTCATAACTTCTTACCTGAAATTCAGTTCACCTCACGCTCCTGCCTTCGGTTTCCAGCATCATCGGCCCATATAAACGAAAAATAAGTCCAGCTAAAACACAGACTGTTGGTGGTGAAACGAGTTTCAGCCGCCTCACTGTAAGCCAAGCCCGGGTGCTTTTTCACGAAGGGTCGCTAGCGGCGCTAGCTAGCTAGCCGGCTATCATAATAATAATAGTAATAATAATAAATCCGACGAATAGTAATAAGTGTGCCTCTTGGCAAAGGCAGACTTAATAATAAATCCGACGAATAGTAATAAGTGTGCCTCTTGGCATAGGCACACTTAATAAATCCGACGAATAGTAATAAGTGTGCCTCTTGGCATAGGCACATTTAATAATAATAATAATAATAAATCCGACGAATAGTAATAAGTGTGCCTCTTGGCATAGGCACACTTAATAATAAATCCGACGAATAGTAATAAGTGTGCCTCTTGGCATAGGCACACTTAATAAATCCGACGAATAGTAATAAACTGAATAATAATAATAATAATAATAATAATAATAATAATAATAATAATAAATCCGCCGAATAGTAATAAGTGTGCCTCTTGGCATAGGCACACTTAATCAAATATCAAATGTACGATTATGTTTTCACAGTGAAGCTCAGATATCCGAGTGTAAGTGAATGCACCATCGGCTTCAAGACGTTGCCGCAGAAAACAATTTTTCGGTGAAAGAAAATGAGGAGAGAATAAATGTCCTGGTAAGTAATATTAAGTTTGTTGAGTTTAGTGAACTTCGGTGAAATTAGAATACCAAGGAAAAAATAACACTTAAAGAATTATTGCAACCGTCAAATATTTCAGACAGTAGGCTACTGGGGGAGCTAGCATAAGAGTTATGAATTATAAGATATAATCCAAGTCGTAACATTGCTGTATGGAGCTGCAGATTTGGTTGCAGGTTAACATAGCTGGACTGGCCATCGGGCATACTGGGCATTTGCCTGGTGGGCTGATGAGTTATTTATTTATTTTTGTTGTAACGGCATGAACAATGAGAGGTGGTGGATTGGCCAGATGCTGGCCGATGTGTAAAAATAACTCAGTTGTTTGGTGGTGGCTATGGCGGAGCTTCCACAGAGGCCAGCAGGTGAATGAGGGAAAGGGGAGGCAGGAGGAGGAGAGACCCGAGGCAGCCGCTGGTCCGAGCGTCAGGTGAACTAAACTTCAGGTAAGAAGTTATGACCTGCAGTCTATCTGGGTCAGATATAAACCAAGTTTAGGTGGAGTTTATTTTCGTTGTGCTGACTTTTTACAGTCAGTCACAATAATATGGGCAGAAATCTGTGCCATCAGAAACTGAATTTGAATAAGTTAAATTTGAATTTGAATTGCTCGGATTGAATCTGAATTGTAACTTGAATAAAAGCTTTTGAAAACTGAATTTGAATTACTGTAATTTGAAATTGAATTTATGGTTTGAAAATGATCATCACTAAATTGAAATTGAATTTTATATTTTGAAAATGAATTGATTTGCTTTGAAACTGCATTTTATCCTTTAAAAATTCAGCTCTCGAATAATTTCAGCTTCACTTCTCACCATTCAGTTTCAGTTCTACAATTCAATTTCAGTTCCAAAATTCAGTTTTTTGGGACTTACATCCGGTTCCGGTTCAAGCGCAGATTAATAGAACTACAGACTGATAGCGTTACTGACGGAATCTACAGCGTCTTGAGCTGAATTAAGACTTCAGAAGTCATTCATCATGTCGAATGACCAGCGGATAAACTCTCAGGTTGGTAATAAATGTATTACATGTATAAGAACAAGCGTCATGTTAACAATTGATAGCCGTACAGTAACTTTTATGCTTATTGTAGCTGCTAGCTAAAAACGCTAATTTAGCCTAGTTTGCCCTGAATTCAGCTTTGACAAACAAATATGATCGACTGTTTCTAGTAGAAATCCAAAGTTGTCATCTTGTACCCTCTCAGAGCCCTGTATGCTTGCAGAGACCCCTACAGTAAGGAAACATGCAAAACGCTGTCCAAACCTTTGTATTTGAGCTTTATTTATGTCTTACACAGCATCCCAACTCTTTAGCGAACTTAATAACTTTAGCTAAAGTGAATAGTTAGTCTAATTCATTAGTGCAGCATTACTGGATCACCTCTGTTTGAAGTGATATATTCATCTTTTATCTTTATTATTATTATTATTATTGTTCTTATTTTACATTTTTCATTGTTAGGCATTGGGTTTATTTGTAGTAGTCCTTTCCAGCTTCTCTCCCTCTTCCATGTTACTGTGTCAGCTTGTCAGCATCTATTTGGGTTTGGGAGTGAAACAGGAAGTAAGGAACAGAAAGTGCCATTTAAACCAGGAGAGGTTCTTATATTTCAGAAGAGGGATTAATTCAAAAGAAATGACCTCAATGCCATATTTTATTTAGGAACCCTAGAGAGCACTTTGCAAAATAACACATTCTTATAATTTCACCCTCAGATGAGCCAAGCTACGACTGTCAGGGAAGGTGATGTAGGTACAGAGCATGTGAGAGTGGTTAAGTTAATGTCTCTTGTCTAGATGAAGGCACAGGAGGGATCAATGGCACGGCGTAGAGATTCAGTATCTTCAGGCTTCAGTGGACACTCCATTTCTGGCACAAAACACCTGTAAAAGATGGTCGATTTAGGAGGTGACCCGACAACTTCAGCCTGTCAAACATAGCAATGGAGCAGTATGTTTTTTAAAAAAACAACTAATAAGCATGCACTCAGTACCCTAAGAATTATTATGGTAGTTAAACACAGTGATAGTTGTATATCATATTATATCACTTCAAACAGAGGTGATCCAGTAATGCTGCACTAATGAATTAGACTAACTATTCACTTTAGCTAAAGTTATTAAGTTAGCTAAAGAGTTGGGATGCTGTGTAAGACATAAATAAAGCTCAAATACAAAGGTTTGGACAGCGTTTTGCATGTTTCCTTACTGTAGGGGTCTCTGCAAGCATACAGGGCTCTGACAGGGTACAAGATGACAACTTTGGATTTCTACTAGAAACAGTCGATCATATTTGTTTGTCAAAGCTGAATTCAGGGCAAACTAGGCTAAATTAGTGTTTTTAGCTAGCAGCTACAATAAGCATAAAAGTTACTGTACGGCTATCAATTGTTAACATGACGCTTGTTCTTATACATGTAATACATTTATTACCAACCTGAGAGTTTATCCGCTGGTCATTCGACATGACGAATGACTTCTGAAGTCTTAATTCAGCTCAAGACGCTGTAGATTCCGTCAGTAACGCTATCAGTCTGTAGTTCTATTAATCTGCGCTTGAACCGGAACCGGATGTAAGTCCCAAAAAACTGAATTTTGGAACTGAAATTGAATTGTAGAACTGAAACTGAATGGTGAGAAGTGAATCTGAAATTATTCGAGAGCTGAATTTTTAAAGGATAAAATGCAGTTTCAAAGCAAATCAATTCATTTTCAAACCATAAATTCAATTTCAAATTAGACTAATTCAAATTCAGTTTTCAAAAGCTTTCATTCAAGTTACAATTCAGATTCAATCCGAGTAATTCAAATTCAAATTTAACTTATTCAAATTCAGTTTCTGATGGCACAGATTTCTGCCCATACAATAACTCGTACTGCATACTAGCTAGCATGATGGAGTTTCTATACAGCTGGGTGGGTGCTGTGATGTTACTGATTGTGAATTCATAAGGTTAGTTAGTAGAGTTGCCAACGGCTCCTTAAAAAATGGAATTGTCCCTCATTCAGAGAAAATATTACGCGTTTCGTATTGAGCTGAGAAGAGACGAAGTTTGTCCCGTACTTTAGCTATAATGAAAAAAAGACACAAAGCTGGAGTTATTGTCTTTATGCTGCACAGCTGCCTCTTCTTCTCTCATTCTCTCCCCCTCCCTCTCCTGTTCCTACTTCAATCATGAAACTGATCAATGATCAGCTGATCGGCTTTTCTCTCGTGTTTGTTTATCGCCCACTTCGGGCCAGAAAGAAGAAACCAGCGGATGTCGCGCTAAACAACAGCAGCACGTTTAAGCTTGATCAGCAGTTGTTAGAATTTATTTAATATTAATTTCTAGTATCAGCTGATGTTTGCTGGAGCCACAGCTGTAAAGCTGCTGGTCATGATATCGGTTTGGATATGTGGTGAGAGGGAAACATGAAGATGAAACCAGGAGATGTCCTTACTGAATCATCAGAGCTGAACAGGTGATGGAGAAACAGGTTTACCTTTTAGGTGACATGAATGAGTTGAAGGGAAGTTATGAACTGTTTCTGAGAGACAAATAACACCAGGATCCTTTTCTAAGTAGCTGACAGCTGGTAACTGTGCAGGAGCGGCTCTAGTTTGGCGAGTCTAGCAAAGTTTTGCCAGGGGGGCAGGTAGGGCATTAACAGGGAAAGGGGGGCACAAAGAAGTACTTTTCTTTCTTATTCTCATTTAAAATATCTAGCTTTTATTAAATAATTATCTGAATCTTGCGAACAAAGTTTTTATCTGACGTAAATTGTATAGAAATCATACATATACCAACAAGACAGTGTACATCACTGTCACAACAGCGTTTCTTTTCATTCAAAGGCTTAATGGCTTTAATACCTGGTGGGCCGGTCTCTAGTCAAAATCCCCGATTTTTTGTCCCAGTCCAGCCCTGCAGGTTAATACTGGCAGTGTCACCATGCCAGCTGACTGTATTTCATCATCAGCCAGTGTTGTTCTTTATACATCAATATTACCAAAGTTAATAATAAGGCAGCATAGAAAGTGTTTACTTGCTTTCAGGTTTCATTCAAATGTTAGTCTTTTCATTTGTTTCCCCACTTTGTTCCTGTTTCAAAATCAAACACCAGTTTGTAAGAAGATTATCTTCTTTTTTTAATCTGCCTTTTTTTAATAGGCAGATAAAGTTTTGCATTGGCTAATCTGCCAATTGTATGTTAAAAATTTTCGTATTTTAATATTCAAAAATGTTTTTGCCCAAAACATATGTGCACTATATGTCAGTAAAAATACTATGCAAATATTGATGTCCTTGAATGCTGAATAAACACTGACAAAGCACTGATTGTATCTCTTGTACTTCAACTACTATCAACACAAAATCTAAAACCTTTGCACTGTAGTGGTTAAACTCTCATTCTAATAAGAGTTAAAAGCACATTCGGTTATTAGGTTTATAGGGTTATTGAATTATGGTTAACGGTTGGTAGAATTTTTTTTTTAACATTATCTGCCAATTACATCTGCCACCCTTCTCCAAATCTGTGCCCCTACCTGCCCCCCCCAACAAAAATTTTCTACACACGCCACTGCCTAGGGTTGCCGACCCCTGCTGTAAAGAGTAAAAAATCATCCAAATTTGCATTTTAAATGGAAAATGATTGACTTTTTGTTGGGTTTACAATATGGTTCCAAGATATTGTCTTTAAATAAAATATTCAATGTGGAAGAGCTTGTGGGCAAAACAGTGTAGCTTAATTCAAAGCTATCATAGTCGTTGACTGCAAACCTGTCAGTTAAACATCCTGGATATGTAATCAAGCAGTGGTACTTCAGTGTAAGCAGCTGCACAAATTTACCTTCACAGATGACACCAGCGTCCTCAGAGTGTCCACAGTTGTGAGATCCAAATCCTAAGTGCTGGCACTGAGTGAGATTTGATTCACTGCCTGAGCAACTGACATCATCCAACCAGATGGGTCCTGTGCCCTGTCCAAACTGAGCATTTGCTGGTGCTGAGATGACCCTGCCGCAGCCCAGCTGCCTACACACCACCTGAGCATCCACCAGGTCCCATAAATCATCACACACCGTCCCCCACTGCCCACTGTGGAAGATCTCCACCCTGCCAGAACACGAGCTGTTTCCTCCAACCAGGCGGATGTGCCCCTCCACTGCTGCACTGTTGCTCACTGCTGTTGTAGAAGTGAGCCTGACCTGATTGGCTGTAGAGGTCTGTGGTATTGGAGCAGGTGTGGTTGAAAAAAGTGCAGATGTTGTTGTGTTCACCTCTGTTTACAGTCAATACATAAATGAATAAGTGAGAGTACTGCGGTAAAGCTTAGAGCATTTTTCTTCTGAACAGTTGAATTTAACAGCAGTAAGGATGGGTATCGTTTAGGTTTTATCCGATACCAGTACCAAACCGGTGCTTTTGAAACGGTGCCGGTGCTTAAACGGTTCTCAAACCGGTGCTTAAAGAATGAAGAACACACACTTTGTCCAAAAACCTCTCATGTTCAGCTGTTTTTTTTGTAAAAAGATAACAATGTTTGCCTTTTCTGCAGCTATAGGGCATATATGGTATCACTTTTGGCTGGAAGCAGTGCTTGAACAATTGAAAAAACACAAACTTTGTCCAAAAACCTCTCATGTTTAGCTGTTTCCCACTTTTTCTTTGGTCATTTTAGCCGTTTTGGCCAGGGTGAATGAAGTATCTGCCATCAAACAAGAAGACAGCCGCATGTAACTACGACGGTGTTTGCTAGTTCACCTTACATGCATTAATGTAATAACGTGGTTAGCCTACTCAACGTAAATTACACACGAACAACATTAAGCTACTGACCCAGAGAAGAACGGCTGCTGCTGCTGCCATCATCATCCGTCATCATTTCTGCTACACTGGCAGGGCTAGGGGTCAGGACTCTACTCTTCGGGTTTTTGGGGGATGTTGCTAACTCCAGGTCCGATAACAGGCACCACACCCGCAGTAGATGTGCTCGGTGTGAGGTCTCGCAGCAAGCTATCAAATACGATGCATTTCTCGGCTTTTAAAAAAACGCTATGCGTCGCCAGGCGTTTCATCAGATTCCAGGAGTTACCTCCTTTGGACAGTATCAGCTTAAAGCACTTGTTGCAGGCTGCTGAGTTTGCATCTTTTGCTGTGAAGTACAGCCAGACTTTTGACCGCTTCGCCTTGGGCATTTTTAATCTGTAGCTCTGCTCTAAAAGAACGTATGCACCTGGGCCCGCCTACTACGCTTGCAAAGCTAAAATGATTGGCTAGAATCCAAAGTGTATGACATCTCAGTAAAAAAAAGCACCGAAATGTGCGCAGCTTTTCGGTCTGGTTACTACCGTTTATGTCAGAACTGGTGCCATAATGGCACCGGATACCGGTACCCATCCCTACACAGCAGGATGAAAAAGATGAATTTGTTACAGTGTGATCATGCTTAGAGGGCAACAATACCTGCACAGTATGCAAGGTGGCACACAGATGGCCTCTCAAGTTTGTAGACGTAGTAGTTTCCATGGCAGAGTTTGACTTGGATGGTGTGTGATGGAAACTGGCAGCAGCTGCCAGACCAGTTGTTGCACACAGTGCGATTTACAGTTTCACCGTGCTGTGTGGGATGAGGTTGTGTTATCCACAGAGGAGCATGGGTTCCACACCTGTTTGAGTCTATACACCTCTCGGGAATACGAGCATCAGAGCTCCCCAGAAACAGGCGGTACCAGCCTTGCCAGTTAATAGATTGATCACAGTGTAGGTCCTGAGTATTTGTGTTGTTTGTTGAACGCCATTCATCATTCAGTATAGTGTAGTTGTAACAAGGATCAACACTTTGGGAATATCCTGAAGGATGAAAAGAAGTCATCTTTACTTCAAGCAAATTTCACTGATATTCTTACAACACTTTATTCTATGCTATAACCACTTTTTAACAATCTTGGCCAAGAAAGCTTCGACATGAAGACTGAAGGAGGCAGGGATCGAATAAGGAGTGTGAATGAGCCTTGAAATATGACATTTGGCAGTTAAATTGTGTGTCCAGTTTCTGTATTATAATTTATTTCATTTATGTATTGGTCACATTGTTTTGTTGCATAATGTTTTGGTGCCTCTGAGTTTTGCATGTGTGCCCCACACCCTATTGAAGCAGTTAGACAGATGGCGGGATCTAGTAGTGAAATGGGGACATTCACAGAGGAAGCCTGGCACCAGTGATGGAGGACTCCACAGGTAGTGGAGTCTTTTGAATTTCTCTTTCAGGATGGGGGAAGAGACAAGGGGATCAGCCACTATAAGAGGTATCAAGGTATCAAGGGAGTGTGAACTCTTTCTTTGGGGAAGAGCAAAGGTGTTAAAATAGCTGTATATTGCCCTTTATTTAGTAGAAGGTATTTAAACCCAGGGCTGTGTTGGGTTCGGAAGAGACTCTGCTGGTCGCGTGCCCCGGGATGGCTGCTCTCTCACCAAGCTTGGTTTTGTTTTGTTTTGTTTTTTTAATTAAAAGATGTTAGCTGCCATTCACCGTTGTCTGAATGCTTTATTAAATGAAAACTTCCATAACATTTCCAAACTAATATCTGAAATACAATCGGTATTAATTCTACCTAATGCGATGACAGGCTCCTTATACTTAAGTGCCCCCCCAGCAGAGATGGGCAGTAATGCGTTACTGTAATCCGAGTACTTTTTCCAAGTAACGAGTAAAGTAAGGGATTACTATTGCAAAAACGGTAATTAGATTACTGTTACTTTCCCATAAGCACGCTGCGTTACTGCATTACTAAAACCATGATTTTTTTGTGAGTGCCTCATGACAGTGACGTAAGCAAGTTCAACATTCGTGGCAACAGTTGTGTGCAGATCAACAATGGATAATATATCGAGTGCGGGAGAGAGTATGAGCATGCAGCATTTAAAGCGTGGAAGTACTGACCTTACTTTGAGTTTGATTCCATACAAAGTGACAAAAACTTTAGTGTACCTGCTCACTGCTTGGGAAGAAAACTTCTTTTTACAGTAAAAAAAACCCCCTTAACTTCCGAGCAAGCACCGAGTGCGCTACCATGTAATGGGAAATTCACAGACAAACTTGCGGATCTTCCACTGACCGCTGTGGCACACCTGCACCAGGGCAAACCTCTGCCTGCCCCACTCCTGCTTTACAGGTGAAAATAGAGCAACAGGACCGCTAGTCTTTGATTTTGTTTATTTTCTGCTGTGTTTTACTTGCATTTATTTGAAAGACTGAGTGTAAACACTAAAACCTATTTTATTTTATGTGCAGGAAAAAAGGAAAATAGGTTTAAATGTTAAACAAATTTCTTCCAGTCAGAGAATGTTGCATATAATTTAATTTTTGCTTGATGCATAAAGTGAAAAGATTAAAACTAATACATCAAATATTAAAAGGAGACTTTTCCATTTGATTACATGTTATATGATGGATTATGCAGAAAGTAAAATTGGATTGAAAGATCTATTGCGTTATCACCCATTCAGGGTGTAAATCATGTTTTTAAAAAGTAACTAAGTAACTAATTACATTTGAAAATAAGTAATCAGTAAAGTAATGGGATTACTTTTTTGGGCAAGTAATCAGTAATTAGTTACTGATTACTTTTTTCAAGTAACTTGACCAACACTGCCCCCCAGTGTTCAGCAATCAGGGCATTTAATGCAGTCACATGGCTGTTTCAAGTCTTGGATAGTATTTGGCTGCTCACAGTCAGAAAGAGGGACTTCCTGTGGACATAAGGTAAGGTTATAGAGGACCCACTAACTATGTTTCATGTAGCTGTATATCATTTGCAGAACCAACAGTGAAAATGTAGTCTAGAATGGATGAAGTTTAAGCATTTAATCCTGAAGTCCTGTTTCTACCAGGTGCAAGTATGATTGTGACCAAATATTGTTACTTAGACGTCTCCAGAATATGATTCTCATGGAGCCTGTAAAAGGAGGTACATGTTGGATAACATATATTTGAGCTGGAAAAGTATCAAGTGCTGTGGAAACACATTGAAAACTCAAAAGCCTCCCAATTTACCATCACAAAGAGCTGAAAGAAGAGTTGGTTCAAGTGCAAAGCCTGTAAAGAGTAAAAAATCATCCAAATTTGCATTTTAAATGGAAAATAATGGACTTTTTGTTGGGTTTACAGTAAGGCTCCAAGATATTGTCTGTAAATAAAATATTCAATGTGGAAGAGCTTGTGGGCAAAACAGTGTAGCTTAATTCAAAGCTATCATAATCGTTGACTGCAAACCTGTCAGTTAAACATCCTGGACAAATAATCAAGCAGTGGCACTTAAGTGTAAGCAGCTGCACAAATTTACCTTCACAGATGACACCAGCGTCCTCAGAGTGTCCACAGTTGTGAGATCCAAATCCTAAGTGCTGGCACTGAGTGAGATTTGACTCACTGCCTGAGCAACTGACATCATCCAACCAGATGGGTCCTGTGCCCTGTCCAAACTGAGCATTTGCTGGTGCTGAGAGGACCCTGCCGCAGCCCAGCTGCCTACACACCACTTGAGCATCCACCAGGTCCCATAAATCATCACACACCGTCCCCACTGCCCACTGTGGAAGATCTCCACCCTGCCAGAACACGAGCTGTTTCCTCCAACCAGGCGGATGTGCCCTCCACTGCTGCACTGTTGCTCACTGCTGTTGTAGAAGTGAGCCTGACCTGATTGGCTGTAGAGGTCTGTGGTATTGGAGCAGGTGTGGTTGAAAAAAGTGCAGATGTTGTTGTGTTCACCTCTGTTTACAGTCAATACATAAATGAATAAGTGAGAGTACTGCGGTAAAGCTCAGAGCATTTTTCTTCTGAACAGTTGAATTTAACAGCAGGATGAAAAAGATGAATTTGTTACAGTGTGATCATGCTTAGAGGGCAACAATACCTGCACAGTATGCAAGGTGGCACACAGATGGCCTCTCAAGTTTGTAGACGTAGTAGTTTCCATGGCAGAGTTTGACTTGGATGGTGTGTGAGCTAAAATAGCAGCAGCTGCCAGACCAGTTGTTGCACACAGTGCGATTTACAGTTTCACCGGGCTGTGTGGGATGAGGTTGTGTTATCCACAGAGGAGCATGGGTTCCACACCTGTTTGTGTCTATACACCTCTCGGGAATACGAGCATCAGAGCTCCCCAGAAACAGGCGGTACCAGCCTTGCCAGTTAATAGATTGATCACAGTGTAGGTCCTGAGTATTTGTGTTGTTTGTTGAACGCCATTGATCATTCAGTACAGCGTAGTTGTAACAAGGATCGACACTTTGGGAATATCCTGAAGGATGAAAAGAAGTCATCTTTACTTCAAGCAAATTTCACTGATATTCTTACAACACTTTATTCTATGCTATAAACACTTTTTAAACAATCACACACACTGATGGATGCATTGGGGACAATTTGGGTTCACTGTCTTGGCCAAGAAAGCTTCGACATGCAGACTGAAGGAGCAGTGATGAAACATCGGGATTGAACCGGTCGTAACGTTTTCTGTTGTGCAGATCTTTAACTAAATTGTCTCTTTAGTTTCCAAACTTTTTTGTTCAATACAATCAGTATTGTGTATGTACACCTCAAAGATTTGACATCTAAATATTTGGCATGAAAAAAGTACTTAATTTCAAAAAATCCAGACTATAATCAAGTGACATAATATCTCGCCCTTAGACATGTGAGAAATATCTTAAAAGAATAGTTGAAACATTCATTCCACCCACTTTATTGTGTCAAACTCAAAACAAGCCTGTCAGTATTTCTTTCAGCATTGCCTCTTCCTCAGTTTAAGAGAAAAAAAAAATCTTAAAACAACAGCAAATGCAAAAGATGATTCTTCTGGTCACAAGTCAGTCACAGGGCTTACAACCATTCTCACACACGGACATTTTAGAATCACCAGTTAACCTATCTTCAGGAACAGCAAGCCATTGAACTGTGGGAGAGATCCGAATTACCCCGAGAAAACCCACAAGGAGAGGCCTTGAAACCAGGGTCCACAGCTAAAAATGGCTGTAAAATACAATGTAAACTCCAACAGTGTGGCCAAATGACTTAGTCTAATATGCATGTAAAGTGCTCAATTTTACGGATTTATAAAGGAAATAAAAAAAGTAAAATGCATATGTTCTCAAAAGAAGATTAATGATCTCGTTCATCGTGCTCTTGCTTACCCTGTTAGTCTCAAAAGAAACTCAGAAAGACTTTTCGCTGGATATAAAATTGTTAGATTTGGTGAGACAGACAATTTATGTATTGCATACAGGGTGTTGTTTCAGCAGGCATGAACACACATAAGCATGTAGGAACAGAGGATGATTGGAGAAAACTACTTTTTTTATTTTTCTCCTTTTCCCAAGTACCACAACAATAACAGTGATATTCATTAGCGCCCTCCAGTGCTTCCAGTAAATGCATCTACAGAACAAAATGCAATAGTATGTGGACACAACACAGGGCCATAACATTTCAGTGCATGTCACATGTCCATCAATCAGGGCATTTAATGCAGGCACATGGCTGTTTCAAGTCTTGGATATTATTTGGCTGCTAAGAGCCAGAAAGAGGGATTTCCTGTGGATATAAGTAGAGATGGACCGATCCGATATTACGTATCGGTATCGGTCCGATACTGACCTAAATTACTGGATCGGATATCGGCGAAAAATAAAAAATGTAATCCGATCCATTAAATATCAAAAAAAGCATCTCACAAAACTTGCAACACGGCGTAACTCGGCTCATAACCGTAGCACGTTGCAGCAGTATGCCTCATGTGATAGAGCGGCTGTGTGTATTTGTAGCCTTGCTACCAAACCAGCATTTCATCTCCGAGGAAGTTATCCCAGAGAGAAGTAAAGCAAGTGTGTAAGTTCATCTCTGAATGTTTGTAAAGCATTCCCATGTTAAGCTTAACAACCGATATATGGAGCGACTGCCTCTCTCTCTCCCTCACCTGAGGGGAGAGTTAAGCAGTTTCAATCGTGAAACTGCTTAACGATCAGCTGATCGGCTTTTCTGTTGCGAGTCTGTCTCTCTTCTTTGTTTTTTGGCCCACTTCGCACCAGAAAGAGGAAACCAGTGGCTGAACAACAGCAGCACGTTTAACCTTGATAAGCTGTTGTTAGAATTTATTTAATATTACTTTCTACACCAGGATCCTTTTCTACGTAGCTGACGGCTGGTAACTGTGCAGGGGCGGATCTAGCAAAGTGCAGCCAGGGGGGCCGATAGGGCATGAACAGGGAAAAGGGGGCACAAAGACATACTTTTCTTTCTTATTCTCATTTAAAATATGTAGCTTTTAATAAATAATTATCTGAATCTTACACTCAAAGTTTTAATCTGATGTAAAAGGTATAGAAGTCCATTACTATATATAGTAACTCTTAAGTCTATATACCCTAGTAAGCTATAGTACTTTTTCCTTTGGGAAGGTACCATCTGTGAATTCTGCAATTCTGTAGAAGAAAGATTTTGAATCTATTTAATTATTCTTGAAAAATAATTTGTTTCTGTGCATTTTTTTTCACCCTGCATCAAATTAAAGTTGATTACATCGATTAAGCATCATGAGGTGGAGGGTGGGGGGTTCCCTATTTTTTTTTTTTTTGCTGGGAGTTTGCAACCCTATTAGTTAGGTTGCTTAATATTTCTGCTAAGTACTCTTTAAAATACCAGAATAGGGAGGATGGAGCAGGTTTAAGTTAGGTTTTAAGTTAGGTAAGGTTTATTAGATTGATCAGTATTGCTGAACTATGAAATATTTTGGGTGCAGTGTATTTTTTACACACAGGTATAACAGAATAGCTTTAGTGTTGTTGTTTATTTAAACTTGAGTATGAACTTATACAAAATGCAGCAAGATATAAAAAAAAACAGTTTTATTGATTAAAAAACACAATATCGGATTCATATCGGTATCGGCAGATATCCAAATTATGATATCGGTATCGGTATCGGACATAAAAAAGTGGTATCGTGCCATCTCTAGACATAAGGTAAGGTTATAGAGGACCCACTAACTATGTTTCATGCAGCTGTATATCATTTGCGGAATCCACAATGAAAATGTAGTCTAGAATGGATGAAGTTTAAGCATTTAATCCTGAAGTCCTGTTTCTACCAGGTGCAAGTATGATTGTGACCAAATATTGTTACTTAGACGTCTCCAGAATATGATTCTCATGGAGCCTGTAAAAGGAGGTACATGTTGGATAACATATATTTGAGCTGGAAAAATATCAAGTTCTGTGAAACACATTGAAAACTCAAAAGCCTCCCAATTTACCATCACAAAGAGCTGAAAGAAGAGTTGGTTCAAGTGCAAAGCCTGTAAAGAGTAAAAAATCATCCAAATTTGCATTTTAAATGGAAAATGATGGACTTTTTGTTGGGTTTACAGTAAGGCTCCAAGATATTGTCTGTAAATAAAATATTCAATGTGGAAGAGCTTGTGGGCAAAACAGTGTAGCTTAATTCAAAGCTATCATAATCGTTGACTGCAAACCTGTCAGTTAAACATCCTGGACATGTAATCAAGCAGTGGCACTTCAGTGTAAGCAGCTGCACAAATTTACCTTCACAGATGACACCAGCGTCCTCAGAGTGTCCACAGTTGTGAGATCCAAATCCTAAGTGCTGGCACTGAGTGAGATTTGACTCACTGCCTGAGCAACTGACATCATCCAACCAGATGGGTCCTGTGCCCTGTCCAAACTGAGCATTTGCTGGTGCTGAGAGGACCCTGCCGCAGCCCAGCTGTCTACACACCACCTGAGCATCCACCTGGTCCCATAAATCATCACACACCGTCCCCCACTGCCCACTGTGGAAGATCTCCACCCTGCCAGAACACGAGCTGTTTCCTCCAACCAGGCGGATGCGCCCCTCCACTGCTGCACTGTTGCTCACTGCTGTTGTAGAAGTGAGCCTGACCTGATTGGCTGTAGAGGTCTGTGGTATTGGAGCAGGTGTGGTTGAAAAAAGTGCAGATGTTGTTGTGTTCACCTCTGTTTACAGTCAATACATAAATGAATAAGTGAGAGTACTGCGGTAAAGCTCAGAGCATTTTTCTTCTGAACAGTTGAATTTAACAGCAGGATGAAAAAGATGAATTTGTTACAGTGTGATCATGCTTGGAGGGCAACAATACCTGCACAGTATGCAAGGTGGCACATAGATGGCCTCTCAAGTTTGTAGACGTAGTAGTTTCCATGGCAGAGTTTGACTTGGATGGTGTGTGATGGAAACTGGCAGCAGCTTCCAGACCAGTTGTTGCACACAGTGCGATTTACAGTTTCACCGTGCTGTGTGGGATGAGGTTGTGTTATCCACAGAGGAGCATGGGTTCCACACCTGTTTGTGTCTATACACCTCTCGGGAATACGAGCATCAGAGCTCCCCAGAAACAGGCGGTACCAGCCTTGCCAGTTAATAGATTGATCACAGTGTAGGTCCTGAGTATTTGTGTTGTTTGTTGAACGCCATTGATCATTCAGTATAGTGTAGTTGTAACAAGGATCAACACTTTGGGAATATCCTGAAGGATGAAAAGAAGTCATCTTTACTTCAAGCAAATTTCACTGATATTCTTACAACACTTTATTCTATGCTATAACCACTTTTTAACAATCTTGGCCAAGAAAGCTTCGACATGAAGACTGAAGGAGGCAGGGATCGAATAAGGAGTGTGAATGAGCCTTGAAATATGACATTTGGCAGTTAAATTGTGTGTCCAGTTTCTGTATTATAATTTATTTCATTCATGTATTGGTCACATTGTTTTGTTGCATAATGTTTTGGTGCCTCTGAGTTTTGCATGTGTGCCCCACACCCTATTGAAGCAGTTAGACAGATGGCGGGATCTAGTAGTGAAATGGGGACATTCACAGAGGAAGCCTGGCACCAGTGATGGAGGACTCCACAGGTAGTGGAGTCTTTTGAATTTCTCTTTCAGGATGGGGGAAGAGACAAGGGGATCAGCCACTATAAGAGGTATCAAGGTATCAAGGGAGTGTGAACTCTTTCTTTGGGGAAGAGCAAAGGTGTTAAAATAGCTGTATATTGCCCTTTATTTAGTAGAAGGTATTTAAACCCAGGGCTGTGTTGGGTTCGGAAGAGACTTTGCTGGTCGCGTGCCCCGGGATGGCTGCTCTCTCATCAAGCTTGGTTTTGTTTTGTTTTTTTAATTAAAAGATGTTAGCTGCCTTTCACCGTTGTCTGAATGCTTTATTAAATGAAAACTTCCATAACATTTCCAAACTAATATCTGAAATACAATCGGTATTAATTCTACCTAATGCGATGACAGGCTCCTTATACGTAAGTGCCCCCCCAGCAGAGATGGGCAGTAATGCGTTACTGTAATCCGAGTACTTTTTCCAAGTAACGAGTAAAGTAAGGGATTACTATTGCAAAAACGGTAATTAGATTACTGTTACTTTCCCATAAGCACGCTGCGTTACTGCATTACTAAAACCATGATTTTTTTGTGAGTGCCTCATGACAGTGACGTAAGCAAGTTCGACGTTCGTGGCAACAGTTGTGTGCAGATCAACAATGGATAATATATCGAGTGCGGGAGAGAGTATGAGCATGCAGCGTTTAAAGCGTGGAAGTACTGACCTTACTTTGAGTTTGATTCCATACAAAGTGACAAAAACATTAGTGTACCTGCTCACTGCTTGGGAAGAAAACTTCTTTTTACAGCGAAAAAAAACCCCCTTAACTTCCGAGCAAGCACCGAGTGCGCTACCATGTAATGGGAAATTCACAGACAAACTTGCGGATCTTCCACTGACCGCTGTGGCACACCTGCACCAGGGCAAACCTCTGCCTGCCCCACTCCTGCTTTACAGGTGAAAATAGAGCAACAGGACCGCTAGTCTTTGATTTTGTTTATTTTCTGCTGTGTTTTACTTGCATTTATTTGAAAGACTGAGTGTAAACACTAAAACCTATTTTATTTTATGTGCAGGAAAAAAGGAAAATAGGTTTAAATGTTAAACAAATTTCTTCCAGTCAGAGAATGTTGCATAAAATTTTAATTTTTGCTTGATGCATAAAGTGAAAAGATTAAAACTAATACATCAAATATTAAAATGAGACTTTTCCATTTGATTACATGTTATATGATGGATTATGCAGAAAGTAAAATTGGATTGAAAGATCTATTGCGTTATCACCCATTCAGGGTGTAAATCATGTTTTTAAAAAGTAACTAAATAACTAATTACATTTGAAAATAAGTAATCAGTAAAGTAATGGGATTACTTTTTTGGGCAAGTAATCAGTAATTAGTTACTGATTACTTTTTTCAAGTAACTTGACCAACACTGCCCCCCAGTGTTCAGCAATCAGGGCATTTAATGCAGTCACATGGCTGTTTCAAGTCTTGGATAGTATTTGGCTGCTCACAGTCAGAAAGAGGGACTTCCTGTGGACATAAGGTAAGGTTATAGAGGACCCACTAACTATGTTTCATGTAGCTGTATATGATTTGCAGAACCAACAGTGAAAATGTAGTCTAGAATTGATGAAGTTTAAGCATTTAATCCTGAAGTCCTGTTTCTACCAGGTGCAAGTATGATTGTGACCAAATATTGTTACTTAGACGTCTCCAGAATATGATTCTCATGGAGCCTGTAAAAGGAGGTACATGTTGGATAACATATATTTGAGCTGGAAAAATATCAAGTGCTGTGAAACACATTGAAAACTCAAAAGCCTCCCAATTTACCATCACAAAGAGCTGAAAGAAGAGTTGGTTCAAGTGCAAAGCCTGTAAAGAGTAAAAATCATCCAAATTGCATTTTAAATGGAAAATGATGGACTTTTTGTTGGGTTTACAGTAAGGCTCCAAGATATTGTCTGTAAATAAAATATTCAATGTGGAAGAGCTTGTGGGCAAAACAGTGTAGCTTAATTCAAAGCTATCATAATTGTTGACTGCAAACCTGTCAGTTAAACATCCTGGACATGTAATCAAGCAGTGGCACTTCAGTGTAAGCAGCTGCACAAATTTACCTTCACAGATGACACCAGCGTCCTCAGAGTGTCCACAGTTGTGAGATCCAAATCCTAAGTGCTGGCACTGAGTGAGATTTGACTCACTGCCTGAGCAACTGACATCATCCAACCAGATGGGTCCTGTGCCCTGTCCAAACTGAGCATTTGCTGGTGCTGAGAGGACCCTGCCGCAGCCCAGCTGTCTACACACCACCTGAGCATCCACCTGGTCCCATAAATCATCACACACCGTCCCCACTGCCCACTGTGGAAGATCTCCACCCTGCCAGAACACGAGCTGTTTCCTCCAACCAGGCGGATGCGCCCCTCCACTGCTGCACTGTTGCTCACTGCTGTTGTAGAAGTGAGCCTGACCTGATTGGCTGTAGAGGTCTGTGGTATTGGAGCAGGTGTGGTTGAAAAAAGTGCAGATGTTGTTGTGTTCACCTCTGTTTACAGTCAATACATAAATGAATAAGTGAGAGTACTGCGGTAAAGCTCTGAGCATTTTTCTTCTGAACAGTTGAATTTAACAGCAGGATGAAAAAGATGAATTTGTTACAGTGTGATCATGCTTGGAGGGCAACAATACCTGCACAGTATGCAAGGTGGCACATAGATGGCCTCTCAAGTTTGTAGACGTAGTAGTTTCCATGGCAGAGTTTGACTTGGATGGTGTGTGATGGAAACTGGCAGCAGCTTCCAGACCAGTTGTTGCACACAGTGCGATTTACAGTTTCACCGTGCTGTGTGGGATGAGGTTGTGTTATCCACAGAGGAGCATGGGTTCCACACCTGTTTGTGTCTATACACCTCTCGGGAATACGAGCATCAGAGCTCCCCAGAAACAGCGGTACCAGCCTTGCCAGTTAATAGATTGATCACAGTGTAGGTCCTGAGTATTTGTGTTGTTTGTTGAACGCCATTGATCATTCAGTATAGTGTAGTTGTAACAAGGATCAACACTTTGGGAATATCCTGAAGGATGAAAAGAAGTCATCTTTACTTCAAGCAAATTTCACTGATATTCTTACAACACTTTATTCTATGCTATAACCACTTTTTAACAATCTTGGCCAAGAAAGCTTCGACATGAAGACTGAAGGAGGCAGGGATCGAATAAGGAGTGTGAATGAGCCTTGAAATATGACATTTGGCAGTTAAATTGTGTGTCCAGTTTCTGTATTATAATTTATTTCATTTATGTATTGGTCACATTGTTTTGTTGCATAATGTTTTGGTGCCTCTGGGTTTTGCATGTGTGCCCCACACCCTATTGAAGCAGTTAGACAGATGGCGGGATCTAGTAGTGAAATGGGGACATTCACAGAGGAAGCCTGGCACCAGTGATGGAGGACTCCACAGGTAGTGGAGTCTTTTGAATTTCTCTTTCAGGATGGGGGAAGAGACAAGGGGATCAGCCACTATAAGAGGTATCAAGGTATCAAGGGAGTGTGAACTCTTTCTTTGGGGAAGAGCAAAGGTGTTAAAATAGCTGTATATTGCCCTTTATTTAGTAGAAGGTATTTAAACCCAGGGCTGTGTTGGGTTCGGAAGAGACTTTGCTGGTCGCGTGCCCCGGGATGGCTGCTCTCTCATCAAGCTTGGTTTTGTTTTGTTTTTTTAATTAAAAGATGTTAGCTGCCTTTCACCGTTGTCTGAATGCTTTATTAAATGAAAACTTCCATAACATTTCCAAACTAATATCTGAAATACAATCGGTATTAATTCTACCTAATGCGATGACAGGCTCCTTATACTTAAGTGCCCCCCCAGCAGAGATGGGCAGTAATGCGTTACTGTAATCCGAGTACTTTTTCCAAGTAACGAGTAAAGTAAGGGATTACTATTGCAAAAACGGTAATTAGATTACTGTTACTTTCCCATAAGCACGCTGCGTTACTGCATTACTAAAACCATGATTTTTTTGTGAGTGCCTCATGACAGTGACGTAAGCAAGTTCGACGTTCGTGGCAACAGTTGTGTGCAGATCAACAATGGATAATATATCGAGTGCGGGAGAGAGTATGAGCATGCAGCGTTTAAAGCGTGGAAGTACTGACCTTACTTTGAGTTTGATTCCATACAAAGTGACAAAAACATTAGTGTACCTGCTCACTGCTTGGGAAGAAAACTTCTTTTTACAGCGAAAAAAAACCCCCTTAACTTCTGAGCAAGCACCGAGTGCGCTACCATGTAATGGGAAATTCACAGACAAACTTGCGGATCTTCCACTGACCGCTGTGGCACACCTGCACCAGGGCAAACCTCTGCCTGCCCCACTCCTGCTTTACAGGTGAAATAGAGCAACAGGACCGCTAGTCTTTGATTTTGTTTATTTTCTGCTGTGTTTTACTTGCATTTATTTGAAAGACTGAGTGTAAACACTAAAACCTATTTTATTTTATGTGCAGGAAAAAAGGAAAATAGGTTTAAATGTTAAACAAATTTCTTCCAGTCAGAGAATGTTGCATAAAATTTTAATTTTTGCTTGATGCATAAAGTGAAAAGATTAAAACTAATACATCAAATATTAAAATGAGACTTTTCCATTTGATTACATGTTATATGATGGATTATGCAGAAAGTAAAATTGGATTGAAAGATCTATTGCGTTATCACCCATTCAGGGTGTAAATCATGTTTTTAAAAGTAACTAAATAACTAATTACATTTGAAATAAGTAATCAGTAAAGTAATGGGATTACTTTTTTGGGCAAGTAATCAGTAATTAGTTACTGATTACTTTTTTCAAGTAACTTGACCAACACTGCCCCCCAGTGTTCAGCAATCAGGGCATTTAATGCAGTCACATGGCTGTTTCAAGTCTTGGATAGTATTGGCTGCTCACAGTCAGAAAGAGGGACTTCCTGTGGACATAAGGTAAGGTTATAGAGGACCCACTAACTATGTTTCATGTAGCTGTATATCATTTGCAGAACCAACAGTGAAAATGTAGTCTAGAATTGATGAAGTTTAAGCATTTAATCCCGAAGTCCTGTTTCTACCAGGTGCAAGTATGATTGTGACCAAATATTGTTACTTAGACGTCTCCAGAATATGATTCTCATGGAGCCTGTAAAAGGAGGTACATGTTGGATAACATATATTTGAGCTGGAAAAATATCAAGTGCTGTGAAACACATTGAAAACTCAAAAGCCTCCCAATTTACCATCACAAAGAGCTGAAAGAAGAGTTGGTTCAAGTGCTAAAGCCTGTAAAGAGTAAAAAATCATCCAAATTTGCATTTTAAATGGAAAATGATGGACTTTTTGTTGGGTTTACAGTAAGGCTCCAAGATATTGTCTGTAAATAAAATATTCAATGTGGAAGAGCTTGTGGGCAAAACAGTGTAGCTTAATTCAAAGCTATCATAATTGTTGACTGCAAACCTGTCAGTTAAACATCCTGGACATGTAATCAAGCAGTGGCACTTCAGTGTAAGCAGCTGCACAAATTTACCTTCACAGATGACACCAGCGTCCTCAGAGTGTCCACAGTTGTGAGATCCAAATCCTAAGTGCTGGCACTGAGTGAGATTTGACTCACTGCCTGAGCAACTGACATCATCCAACCAGATGGGTCCTGTGCCCTGTCCAAACTGAGCATTTGCTGGTGCTGAGAGGACCCTGCCGCAGCCCAGCTGTCTACACACCACCTGAGCATCCACCTGGTCCCATAAATCATCACACACCGTCCCCCACTGCCCACTGTGGAAGATCTCCACCCTGCCAGAACACGAGCTGTTTCCTCCAACCAGGCGGATGCGCCCCTCCACTGCTGCACTGTTGCTCACTGCTGTTGTAGAAGTGAGCCTGACCTGATTGGCTGTAGAGGTCTGTGGTATTGGAGCAGGTGTGGTTGAAAAAAGTGCAGATGTTGTTGTGTTCACCTCTGTTTACAGTCAATACATAAATGAATAAGTGAGAGTACTGCGGTAAAGCTCAGAGCATTTTCTTCTGAACAGTTGAATTTAACAGCAGGATGAAAAAGATGAATTTGTTACAGTGTGATCATGCTTGGAGGGCAACAATACCTGCACAGTATGCAAGGTGGCACATAGATGGCCTCTCAAGTTTGTAGACGTAGTAGTTTCCATGGCAGAGTTTGACTTGGATGGTGTGTGATGGAAACTGGCAGCAGCTTCCAGACCAGTTGTTGCACACAGTGCGATTTACAGTTTCACCGGCTGTGTGGGATGAGGTTGTGTTATCCACAGAGGAGCATGGGTTCCACACCTGTTTGTGTCTATACACCTCTCGGGAATACGAGCATCAGAGCTCCCCAGAAACAGGCGGTACCAGCCTTGCCAGTTAATAGATTGATCACAGTGTAGGTCCTGAGTATTTGTGTTGTTTGTTGAACGCCATTGATCATTCAGTATAGTGTAGTTGTAACAAGGATCAACACTTTGGGAATATCCTGAAGGATGAAAAGAAGTCATCTTTACTTCAAGCAAATTTCACTGATATTCTTACAACACTTTATTCTATGCTATAACCACTTTTTAACAATCTTGGCCAAGAAAGCTTCGACATGAAGACTGAAGGAGGCAGGGATCGAATAAGGAGTGTGAATGAGCCTTGAAATATGACATTTGGCAGTTAAATTGTGTGTCCAGTTTCTGTATTATAATTTATTTCATTATGTATTGGTCACATTGTTTGTTGCATAATGTTTTGGTGCCTCTGGGTTTTGCATGTGTGCCCCACACCCTATTGAAGCAGTTAGACAGATGGCGGGATCTAGTAGTGAAATGGGGACATTCACAGAGGAAGCCTGGCACCAGTGATGGAGGACTCCACAGGTAGTGGAGTCTTTTGAATTTCTCTTTCAGGATGGGGAAGAGACAAGGGGATCAGCCACTACAAGAGGTATCAAGGTATCAAGGGAGTGTGAACTCTTTCTTTGGGGAAGAGCAAAGGTGTTAAATAGCTGTATATTGCCCTTTATTTAGTAGAAGGTATTTAAACCCAGGGCTGTGTTGGGTTCGGAAGAGACTTTGCTGGTCGCGTGCCCCGGGATGGCTGCTCTCTCACCAAGCTTGGTTTTGTTTTGTTTTTTTAATTAAAAGATGTTAGCTGCCTTTCACCGTTGTCTGAATGCTTTATTAAATGAAAACTTCCATAACATTTCCAAACTAATATCTGAAATACAATCGGTATTAATTCTACCTAATGCGATGACAGGCTCCTTATACGTAAGTGCCCCCCAGCAGAGATGGGCAGTAATGCGTTACTGTAATCCGAGTACTTTTTCCAAGTAACGAGTAAAGTAAGGGATTACTATTGCAAAAACGGTAATTAGATTACTGTTACTTTCCCATAAGCACGCTGCGTTACTGCATTACTAAAACCATGATTTTTTTGTGAGTGCCTCATGACAGTGACGTAAGCAAGTTCGACGTTCGTGGCAACAGTTGTGTGCAGATCAACAATGGATAATATATCGAGTGCGGGAGAGAGTATGAGCATGCAGCGTTTAAAGCGTGGAAGTACTGACCTTACTTTGAGTTGATTCCATACAAAGTGACAAAACATTAGTGTACCTGCTCACTGCTTGGGAAGAAAACTTCTTTTTACAGCGAAAAAAAACCCCCTTAACTTCGAGCAAGCACCGAGTGCGCTACCATGTAATGGGAAATTCACAGACAAACTTGCGGATCTTCCACTGACCGCTGTGGCACACCTGCACCAGGGCAAACCTCTGCCTGCCCCACTCCTGCTTTACAGGTGAAAATAGAGCAACAGGACCGCTAGTCTTTGATTTTGTTTATTTTCTGCTGTGTTTTACTTGCATTTATTTGAAAGACTGAGTGTAAACACTAAAACCTATTTTATTTTATGTGCAGGAAAAAGGAAAATAGGTTTAAATGTTAAACAAATTTCTTCCAGTCAGAGAATGTTGCATAAAATTTTAATTTTTGCTTGATGCATAAAGTGAAAAGATTAAAACTAATACATCAAATATTAAAATGAGACTTTTCCATTTGATTACATGTTATATGATGGATTATGCAGAAAGTAAATTGGATTGAAAGATCTATTGCGTTATCACCCATTCAGGGTGTAAATCATGTTTTTAAAAAGTAACTAAATAACTAATTACATTTGAAAATAAGTAATCAGTAAAGTAATGGGATTACTTTTTTGGGCAAGTAATCAGTAATTAGTTACTGATTACTTTTTTCAAGTAACTTGACCAACACTGCCCCCCAGTGTTCAGCAATCAGGGCATTTAATGCAGTCACATGGCTGTTTCAAGTCTTGGATAGTATTTGGCTGCTCACAGTCAGAAAGAGGGACTTCCTGTGGACATAAGGTAAGGTTATAGAGGACCCACTAACTATGTTTCATGTAGCTGTATATCATTTGCAGAACCAACAGTGAAAATGTAGTCTAGAATTGATGAAGTTTAAGCATTTAATCCCGAAGTCCTGTTTCTACCAGGTGCAAGTATGATTGTGACCAAATATTGTTACTTAGACGTCTCCAGAATATGATTCTCATGGAGCCTGTAAAAGGAGGTACATGTTGGATAACATATATTTGAGCTGGAAAAATATCAAGTGCTGTGAAACACATTGAAAACTCAAAAGCCTCCCAATTTACCATCACAAAGAGCTGAAAGAAGAGTTGGTTCAAGTGCAAAGCCTGTAAAGAGTAAAAATCATCCAAATTTGCATTTTAAATGGAAATGATGGACTTTTTGTTGGGTTTACAGTAAGGCTCCAAGATATTGTCTGTAAATAAAATATTCAATGTGGAAGAGCTTGTGGGCAAAACAGTGTAGCTTAATTCAAAGCTATCATAATTGTTGACTGCAAACCTGTCAGTTAAACATCCTGGACATGTAATCAAGCAGTGGCACTTCAGTGTAAGCAGCTGCACAAATTTACCTTCACAGATGACACCAGCGTCCTCAGAGTGTCCACAGTTGTGAGATCCAAATCCTAAGTGCTGGCACTGAGTGAGATTTGACTCACTGCCTGAGCAACTGACATCATCCAACCAGATGGGTCCTGTGCCCTGTCCAAACTGAGCATTTGCTGGTGCTGAGAGGACCCTGCCGCAGCCCAGCTGTCTACACACCACCTGAGCATCCACCTGGTCCCATAAATCATCACACACCGTCCCCCACTGCCCACTGTGGAAGATCTCCACCCTGCCAGAACACGAGCTGTTTCCTCCAACCAGGCGGATGCGCCCCTCCACTGCTGCACTGTTGCTCACTGCTGTTGTAGAAGTGAGCCTGACCTGATTGGCTGTAGAGGTCTGTGGTATTGGAGCAGGTGTGGTTGAAAAAAGTGCAGATGTTGTTGTGTTCACCTCTGTTTACAGTCAATACATAAATGAATAAGTGAGAGTACTGCGGTAAAGCTCAGAGCATTTTTCTTCTGAACAGTTGAATTTAACAGCAGGATGAAAAAGATGAATTTGTTACAGTGTGATCATGCTTGGAGGGCAACAATACCTGCACAGTATGCAAGGTGGCACATAGATGGCCTCTCAAGTTTGTAGACGTAGTAGTTTCCATGGCAGAGTTTGACTTGGATGGTGTGTGATGGAAACTGGCAGCAGCTTCCAGACCAGTTGTTGCACACAGTGCGATTTACAGTTTCACCGGGCTGTGTGGGATGAGGTTGTGTTATCCACAGAGGAGCATGGGTTCCACACCTGTTTGTGTCTATACACCTCTCGGGAATACGAGCATCAGAGCTCCCCAGAAACAGGCGGTACCAGCCTTGCCAGTTAATAGATTGATCACAGTGTAGGTCCTGAGTATTTGTGTTGTTTGTTGAACGCCATTGATCATTCAGTATAGTGTAGTTGTAACAAGGATCAACACTTTGGGAATATCCTGAAGGATGAAAAGAAGTCATCTTTACTTCAAGCAAATTTCACTGATATTCTTACAACACTTTATTCTATGCTATAACCACTTTTTAACAATCTTGGCCAAGAAAGCTTCGACATGAAGACTGAAGGAGGCAGGGATCGAATAAGGAGTGTGAATGAGCCTTGAAATATGACATTTGGCAGTTAAATTGTGTGTCCAGTTTCTGTATTATAATTTATTTCATTTATGTATTGGTCACATTGTTTTGTTGCATAATGTTTTGGTGCCTCTGGGTTTTGCATGTGTGCCCCACACCCTATTGAAGCAGTTAGACAGATGGCGGGATCTAGTAGTGAAATGGGGACATTCACAGAGGAAGCCTGGCACCAGTGATGGAGGACTCCACAGGTAGTGGAGTCTTTTGAATTTCTCTTTCAGGATGGGGGAAGAGACAAGGGGATCAGCCACTACAAGAGGTATCAAGGTATCAAGGGAGTGTGAACTCTTTCTTTGGGGAAGAGCAAAGGTGTTAAAATAGCTGTATATTGCCCTTTATTTAGTAGAAGGTATTTAAACCCAGGGCTGTGTTGGGTTCGGAAGAGACTTTGCTGGTCGCGTGCCCCGGGATGGCTGCTCTCTCACCAAGCTTGGTTTTGTTTTGTTTTTTAATTAAAAGATGTTAGCTGCCTTTCACCGTTGTCTGAATGCTTTATTAAATGAAAACTTCCATAACATTTCCAAACTAATATCTGAAATACAATCGGTATTAATTCTACCTAATGCGATGACAGGCTCCTTATACGTAAGTGCCCCCCCAGCAGAGATGGGCAGTAATGCGTTACTGTAATCCGAGTACTTTTTCCAAGTAACGAGTAAAGTAAGGGATTACTATTGCAAAAACGGTAATTAGATTACTGTTACTTTCCCATAAGCACGCTGCGTTACTGCATTACTAAAACCATGATTTTTTGTGAGTGCCTCATGACAGTGACGTAAGCAAGTTCGACGTTCGTGGCAACAGTTGTGTGCAGATCAACAATGGATAATATATCGAGTGCGGGAGAGAGTATGAGCATGCAGCGTTTAAAGCGTGGAAGTACTGACCTTACTTTGAGTTTGATTCCATACAAAGTGACAAAAACATTAGTGTACCTGCTCACTGCTTGGGAAGAAAACTTCTTTTTACAGCGAAAAAAAACCCCCTTAACTTCCGAGCAAGCACCGAGTGCGCTACCATGTAATGGGAAATTCACAGACAAACTTGCGGATCTTCCACTGACCGCTGTGGCACACCTGCACCAGGGCAAACCTCTGCCTGCCCCACTCCTGCTTTACAGGTGAAAATAGAGCAACAGGACCGCTAGTCTTTGATTTTGTTTATTTTCTGCTGTGTTTTACTTGCATTTATTTGAAAGACTGAGTGTAAACACTAAAACCTATTTATTTTATGTGCAGGAAAAAAGGAAAATAGGTTTAAATGTTAAACAAATTTCTTCCAGTCAGAGAATGTTGCATAAATTTTAATTTTTGCTTGATGCATAAAGTGAAAAGATTAAAACTAATACATCAAATATTAAAATGAGACTTTTCCATTTGATTACATGTTATATGATGGATTATGCAGAAAGTAAAATTGGATTGAAAGATCTATTGCGTTATCACCCATTCAGGGTGTAAATCATGTTTTTAAAAAGTAACTAAATAACTAATTACATTTGAAAATAAGTAATCAGTAAAGTAATGGGATTACTTTTTTGGGCAAGTAATCAGTAATTAGTTACTGATTACTTTTTTCAAGTAACTTGACCAACACTGCCCCCCAGTGTTCAGCAATCAGGGCATTTAATGCAGTCACATGGCTGTTTCAAGTCTTGGATAGTATTTGGCTGCTCACAGTCAGAAAGAGGGACTTCCTGTGGACATAAGGTAAGGTTATAGAGGACCCACTAACTATGTTTCATGTAGCTGTATATCATTTGCAGAACCAACAGTGAAAATGTAGTCTAGAATTGATGAAGTTTAAGCATTTAATCCCGAAGTCCTGTTTCTACCAGGTGCAAGTATGATTGTGACCAAATATTGTTACTTAGACGTCTCCAGAATATGATTCTCATGGAGCCTGTAAAAGGAGGTACATGTTGGATAACATATATTTGAGCTGGAAAAATATCAAGTGCTGTGAAACACATTGAAAACTCAAAAGCCTCCCAATTTACCATCACAAAGAGCTGAAAGAAGAGTTGGTTCAAGTGCAAAGCCTGTAAAGAGTAAAAAATCATCCAAATTTGCATTTTAAATGGAAAATGATGGACTTTTTGTTGGGTTTACAGTAAGGCTCCAAGATATTGTCTGTAAATAAAATATTCAATGTGGAAGAGCTTGTGGGCAAAACAGTGTAGCTTAATTCAAAGCTATCATAATTGTTGACTGCAAACCTGTCAGTTAAACATCCTGGACATGTAATCAAGCAGTGGCACTTCAGTGTAAGCAGCTGCACAAATTTACCTTCACAGATGACACCAGCGTCCTCAGAGTGTCCACAGTTGTGAGATCCAAATCCTAAGTGCTGGCACTGAGTGAGATTTGACTCACTGCCTGAGCAACTGACATCATCCAACCAGATGGGTCCTGTGCCCTGTCCAAACTGAGCATTTGCTGGTGCTGAGAGGACCCTGCCGCAGCCCAGCTGTCTACACACCACCTGAGCATCCACCTGGTCCCATAAATCATCACACACCGTCCCCCACTGCCCACTGTGGAAGATCTCCACCCTGCCAGAACACGAGCTGTTTCCTCCAACCAGGCGGATGCGCCCCTCCACTGCTGCACTGTTGCTCACTGCTGTTGTAGAAGTGAGCCTGACCTGATTGGCTGTAGAGGTCTGTGGTATTGGAGCAGGTGTGGTTGAAAAAAGTGCAGATGTTGTTGTGTTCACCTCTGTTTACAGTCAATACATAAATGAATAAGTGAGAGTACTGCGGTAAAGCTCAGAGCATTTTTCTTCTGAACAGTTGAATTTAACAGCAGGATGAAAAAGATGAATTTGTTACAGTGTGATCATGCTTGGAGGGCAACAATACCTGCACAGTATGCAAGGTGGCACATAGATGGCCTCTCAAGTTTGTAGACGTAGTAGTTTCCATGGCAGAGTTTGACTTGGATGGTGTGTGATGGAAACTGGCAGCAGCTGCCAGACCAGTTGTTGCACACAGTGCGATTTACAGTTTCACCGGGCTGTGTGGGATGAGGTTGTGTTATCCACAGAGGAGCATGGGTTCCACACCTGTTTGTGTCTATACACCTCTCGGGAATACGAGCATCAGAGCTCCCCAGAAACAGGCGGTACCAGCCTTGCCAGTTAATAGATTGATCACAGTGTAGGTCCTGAGTATTTGTGTTGTTTGTTGAACGCCATTGATCATTCAGTATAGTGTAGTTGTAACAAGGATCGACACTTTGGGAATATCCTGAAGGATGAAAAGAAGTCATCTTTACTTCAAGCAAATTTCACTGATATTCTTACAACACTTTATTCTATGCTATAACCACTTTTTAACAATCTTGGCCAAGAAAGCTTCGACATGAAGACTGAAGGAGGCAGGGATCGAATAAGGAGTGTGAATGAGCCTTGAAATATGACATTTGGCAGTTAAATTGTGTGTCTAGTTTCTGTATTATAATTTATTTCATTCATGTATTGGTCACATTGTTTTGTTGCATAATGTTTTGGTGCCTCTGGGTTTTGCATGTGTGCCCCACACCCTATTGAAGCAGTTAGACAGATGGCGGGATCTAGTAGTGAAATGGGGACATTCACAGAGGAAGCCTGGCACCAGTGATGGAGGACTCCACAGGTAGTGGAGTCTTTTGAATTTCTCTTTCAGGATGGGGAAGAGACAAGGGGATCAGCCACTACAAGAGGTATCAAGGTATCAAGGGAGTGTGAACTCTTTCTTTGGGGAAGAGCAAAGGTGTTAAAATAGCTGTATATTGCCCTTTATTTAGTAGAAGGTATTTAAACCCAGGGCTGTGTTGGGTTCGGAAGAGACTTTGCTGGTCGCGTGCCCCGGGATGGCTGCTCTCTCATCAAGCTTGGTTTTGTTTTGTTTTTTTAATTAAAAGATGTTAGCTGCCTTTCACCGTTGTCTGAATGCTTTATTAAATGAAAACTTCCATAACATTTCCAAACTAATATCTGAAATACAATCGGTATTAATTCTACCTAATGCGATGACAGGCTCCTTATACTTAAGTGCCCCCCCAGCAGAGATGGGCAGTAATGCGTTACTGTAATCCGAGTACTTTTTCCAAGTAATGAGTAAAGTAAGGGATTACTATTGCAAAAACGGTAATTAGATTACTGTTACTTTCCCATAAGCACGCTGCGTTACTGCATTACTAAAACCATGATTTTTTTGTGAGTGTCTCATGACAGTGACGTAAGCAAGTTCGACGTTCGTGGCAACAGTTGTGTGCAGATCAACAATGGATAATATATCGAGTGCGGGAGAGAGTATGAGCATGCAGCGTTTAAAGCGTGGAAGTACTGACCTTACTTTGAGTTTGATTCCATACAAAGTGACAAAAACATTAGTGTACCTGCTCACTGCTTGGGAAGAAAACTTCTTTTTACAGCGAAAAAAAAACCCCTTAACTTCCGAGCAAGCACCGAGTGCGCTACCATGTAATGGGAAATTCACAGACAAACTTGCGGATCTTCCACTGACCGCTGTGGCACACCTGCACCAGGGCAAACCTCTGCCTGCCCCACTCCTGCTTTACAGGTGAAAATAGAGCAACAGGACCGCTAGTCTTTGATTTTGTTTATTTTCTGCTGTGTTTTACTTGCATTTATTTGAAAGACTGAGTGTAAACACTAAAACCTATTTTATTTTATGTGCAGGAAAAAAGGAAAATAGGTTTAAATGTTAAACAAATTTCTTCCAGTCAGAGAATGTTGCATATAATTTAATTTTTGCTTGATGCATAAAGTTAAAAGATTAAAACTAATACATCAAATATTAAAAGGAGACTTTTCCATTTGATTACATGTTATATGATGGATTATGCAGAAAGTAAAATTGGATTGAAAGATCTATTGCGTTATCACCCATTCAGGGTGTAAATCATGTTTTTAAAAAGTAACTAAGTAACTAATTACATTTGAAAATAAGTAATCAGTAAAGTAATGGGATTACTTTTTTGGGCAAGTAATCAGTAATTAGTTACTGATTACTTTTTTCAAGTAACTTGACCAACACTGCCCCCCAGTGTTCAGCAATCAGGGCATTTAATGCAGTCACATGGCTGTTTCAAGTCTTGGATATTATTTGGCTGCTCACAGTCAGAAAGAGGGACTTCCTGTGGACATAAGGTAAGGTTATAGAGGACCCATTAACTATGTTTCATGTAGCTGTATATCATTTGCAGAACCAACAGTGAAAATGTAGTCTAGAATGGATGAAGTTTAAGCATTTAATCCTGAAGTCCTGTTTCTACCAGGTGCAAGTATGATTGTGACCAAATATTGTTACTTAGACGTCTCCAGAATATGATTCTCATGGAGCCTGTAAAAGGAGGTACATGTTGGATAACATATATTTGAGCTGGAAAAATATCAAGTGCTGTGAAACACATTGAAAACTCAAAAGCCTCCCAATTTACCATCACAAAGAGCTGAAAGAAGAGTTGGTTCAAGTGCAAAGCCTGTAAAGAGTAAAAAAATCATCCAAATTTGCATTTTAAATGGAAAATAATGGACTTTTTGTTGGGTTTACAGTAAGGCTCCAAGATATTGTCTGTAAATAAAATATTCAATGTGGAAGAGCTTGTGGGCAAAACAGTGTAGCTTAATTCAAAGCTATCATAATCGTTGACTGCAAACCTGTCAGTTAAACATCCAATTCAATTCAATTCAATTTTATTTATATAGCGCCAAATCACAACAAAAGTCGTCTCAAGGCGCTTTATATTGTACAGTAGATAGCACAATAATAAATACAGAGAAAAACCCAACAATCATATGACCCCCTATGAGCAAGCACTTTGGCGACAGTGGGAAGGAAAAACTCCCTTTTAACAGGAAGAAACCTCCGGCAGAACCAGGCTCAGGGAGGGGCGGCCATCTGCTGCGACCGGTTGGGGTGAAAGAAGGAAAACAGGATGAAAGACATGCTGTGGAAGAGAGACAGAGATTAATAACAGATATGATTCGATGCAGAGAGGTCTATTAACACATAGTGAGTGAGAAAGGTGACTGGAAGGGAAAAACTCAATGCATCATGGGAATCCCCGGCAGCCTACGTCTATTGCAGCATAACTAAGGGAGGATTCAGGGTCACCTGGTCCAGCCCTAACTATATGCTTTAGCAAAAAGGAAAGTTTTAAGCCTAATCTTGAAAGTAGAGATAGTGTCTGTCTCCCGAATCCAAACTGGAAGTTGGTTCCACAGAAGAGGGGCCTGAAAACTGAAGGCTCTGCCTCCCATTCTACTTTTAAATACTCTAGGAACAACAAGTAGGCCTGCAGTGCAAGAGCGAAGTGCTCTAATAGGGTGATATGGTACTACAAGGTCATTAAGATAAGATGGGGCCTGATTATTTAAGACCTTGTATGTGAGGAGCAAGATTTTGAATTCAATTCTGGATTTAACAGGAAGCCAATGAAGGGAAGCCAAAACAGGAGAAATATGCTCTCTCTTTCTAGTCCCTGTCAGTACTCTTGCTGCAGCATTTTGGATTAGCTGAAGGCTTTTCAGCGAGTTTTTAGGACTTCCTGATAATAGTGAATTACAGTAGTCCAGCCTGGAAGTAATAAATGCATGAACTAGTTTTTCAGCATCACTCTGAGACAGGATATTTCTAATTTTAGAGATGTTGCGCAAATGGAAGAAAGCAGTCTTACATATTTGTTTAATATGTGCGTTGAAGGACATGTCCTGGTCAAAAATGACTCCAAGGTTTCTCACAGTGTTACTGGAGGCCAAGGTAATGCCATCCAGAGTAAGAATCTGCTTAGATACCATATTTCTAAGATTTTCAGGGCCGAGTACAATAACCTCAGTTTTATCTGAATTAAGAAGCAGAAAGTTAGCGGCCATCCAGGTCTTTATGTCTTTAAGACATTCCTGCAGTTTAACTAATTGGTGTGTGTTACCTGGCTTCATGGATAGATAGAGCTGCGTGTCATCTGCATAGCAGTGAAAATTTATGCTATGTCTTCTAATGATGTTGCCTAGGGGAAGCATGTATAATGTAAATAGAATTGGTCCTAGCACTGAACCCTGTGGAACACCATAATTGGACACCATCCTGGACAAATAATCAAGCAGTGGCACTTCAGTGTAAGCAGCTGCACAAATTTACCTTCACAGATGACACCAGCGTCCTCAGAGTGTGCACAGTTGTGAGATCCAAATCCTAAGTGCTGGCACTGAGTGAGATTTGATTCACTGCCTGAGCAACTGACATCATCCAACCAGATGGGTCCAGTGCCCTGTCCAAACTGTGCACTTTGTGGTGCTGAGACGACCCTGCCACAGCCCAGCTGTCTACACACCACCTGAGCATCCACCTGGTCCCATGAATCATCGCACACTGTCCCCCACTGCCCACTGTGGAAGATCTCCACCCTGCCAGAGCAAGAGCCGTTTCCTCCATTAACCAGGCGGATGTGCCCCTCCACTGCTGCACTGTTGCTCATTGCTGTTGTAGAATTTAACCCGACCTGATTGGCTGTAGAGATCTGTGGTATTGGAGCAGGTGTGGTTGAGGGAACTGCAGATGTGGTTGTGTTCACCTCTGTTTACAGTCAATACATAAATAAATAAGTGAAAGTACTGCACTAATGCTCAGAGCATTTTTCTCATGAAGAGTTAAATTGAACAGGAAGATGAAAAGGATGAATTTGTTACAGTGTGACTAGGGGGCAACAATACCTGCACAGTATGCAAGGCTGCACACAGATGGCCTCTCAAGTTTGTAGACGTAGTAGTTTCCATGGCAGAGTTTGACTTGGATGGTGTGTGATGGAAACTGGCAGCAGCTGCCAGACCAGTTGTTGCACACAGTGCGATTTACAGTTTCACCGGGCTGTGTGGGATGAGGTTGTGTTATCCACAGAGGAGCATGGGTTCCACACCTGTTTGAGTCTATACACCTCTCAGGAATACGAGCATCAGAGCTCCCCAGAAACAGGCGGTACCAGCCTTGCCAGTTAATAGATTGATCACAGTGTAGGTCCTGAGTATTTGTGTTGTTTGTTGAACGCCATTCATCATTCAGCACAGCGTAGTTGTAACAAGGATCGACACTTTGGGAATATCCTGAAGGATGAAAAGAAGTCATGTTTACTTCAAGCAAATTTCACTGATATACGTGAAATTTACATAAGTCATACAACCCTTTGTCTTATGCTTTAAGCATAGACCACATTCAGACAGAATGTGATCAGACAGATCATATTCTGTCTGATCACAATACTTTTTTACCCCGGTAAAATATTATGAAATTTGCTTATATATACCTCCTAGTCAGTGATGGCTAAATGAAGTTTTCTGATGCATTTAAGCTTGTATTGAAAAACAGTTCATCACTAGAAGCTGTTCAGTACAGTCTTTGGCTACATCTGGTGGTCACAAATATGAAGAGCAGCTTCAATCTACAAATTCAAATGCACTGCTTTATTAGGACTGTCCACTCTATAGAGCTGAATTGACAGTGACGTGTTGAATGAAGTTTCGGACATCATTGATCACTTTGACTCTGTTCAGACAAACCAAGCTTCAACACAGTGTTTGTGAAACAATGAGTTGATTTTTTTTTGACACTTACGCCGGAGCTTCAGCTTTAAATTGGCCATCACTGCTCCTAGGGTATATTGTATTTATATATCTGTTTAAAGTCATTCAGGTGTCCAGCATTGTATTTACCAAGGACTTAAGCTGTTTTTTAAAATTTGCAGGATGGTTGGTGGGGTTAAAGGCTGAATGACCTCGCAGGCCTAAGGGTTGCTATTTATGGTTTTTGTAATGTACTTTGTTTGGTTGTTTCATGTAACCTTGACAGGATCCCACCTGCGATTGGGAGTGACTGCAACTCAGCCATGAAGTGGTTGAACACACAAAACAGAGCGGTGTCAGTGGATGCTAAATGGTACTGAAAGCAGCTGTACATAATTGTCACAAATAGGGATGGGTATCGTTTAGGTTTTATCCGATACCGGTGCCAAACCGGTACTTTTGAACACACACTTTGTCCAAAAACCTCTCATGTTCAGCCGTTTCTTTTGTAAAAAGATAACAATGTAAGCCTTTTCTGCAGCTATAGGGCATATATGGTATCACTTTTGGTTGGAAGCAGTGCTTAAACAATGGAAAAAACACAAACTTTGTCCAAAAACCTCTCATGTTTAGCTGTTTTTTTGTAAAAAGATAACAATGTTAGCCTTTTCTGCAGCTATAGGGCATATATGGTATCACTTTTGGTTGGAAGCAGTGCTTAAACAATGGAAAAAACACAAACTTTGTCCAAAAACCTCTCATGTTTAGATGTTTTTTTGTAAAAAGATAACAATGTTAGCCTTTTCTGCAGCTATAGGGCATATATGGTCTCACTCTTGGCTGGAAGCAGTGCTTAAACAATGGAAAAAACACAAACTTTGTCCAAAAACCTCTCATGTTTAACTGTTTTCCACTTTTTCTTTGGTCATTTTAGCCTTTTTGGCCAGGGTGAAGGGAGTATCTGCCGTCAAAGAAGAAGACAGCCGCATGTAACTACGACAGTGTTTGCTAGTTCACCTTACATGCATTAATGTAATAATGTGGTTAGCGTGCTCAACGTAACACACGAACAACATGAAGCTACTCACGCAGAGAAGAACGTCTGCTGCTGCCATCATCATCCGTCATCATTTCTGCTACACTGGCAGGGCTAGGGGTCAGGACTCTCCTCTTCGGGTTTTTGGGGGATGTTGCTAACTCCGGGTCCAATAACAGGCACCACACCCGCAGTAGATGTGCTCGGTGTGAGGTCTTGCAGCAAACTATCAAACACGACGCTTTTCTCGGCTTTTAAAAAAAACGCTATGCGTCGCCAGGTGTTTCATCAGATTTGAGGTGTTACCTCCTTTGACAGTATCACAGTATCAGCTTAAAGCACTTGTTGCAGGCTGCTGAGTTTGCATCTTTTGCTGCGAAGTACAGCCAGACTTTTGTCCGCTTTGCCTTGGGCATTTTCAATCTGTAGCACTGCTCTAAAAGAACGTACGTACCTGGGCCCGCCTACTATCCTCGGAAACGTAAAATGATTGGCTAGAATCAAAAGTGTATCACAGCTCAGGAAAAAAAAGCACCAAAATAAAGCACCGAAATGTGCGCTGCTTTTCGGTCTGGTTACTACCGTTTATGTCAGGACACCCGTACCCATCCCTAGTCACAAATACTTTTTCCTTGATTTGTTTTATGTGTGAAGAAATTCATGAAGTCCTTGCTAGTTAATGTTAAAGGAATGGTTTGCTCAACATAAATGACTTTTTGTCAGTTTGGTTACCGTGCTGAAGAGAAATCTAGGGCTGTTCTTATTTACTTCAATCAGTGATGAATAGTAAGACACTAAGATTTTTTTCAGGGTAAATGAAGATCATGGACATGACATGACTGTCAGTATAAATTCAGATGGAACTGGGCGTCTCCAGGGTCCATATTTTAGAATGATCAAAGGTAAATGATCGAGGTAACTTCTGAAGAGGAGTGATTTTGGTCTTTGTGTGAGACCAAGATAATATGTAAATCTTTATCATAACAGACACACATGCAAAATTTCACACATTATTGTCAGGTCCTGATCAACCTGTTTTTTCCCAAAGATCAAATATTCTTTTAAGGGAAAAAAAATGCCAGTCACAAACTAAATGTTACCCCCAAATTGCTTTTAATTGGCTGCCAGCTGTTTTAGCTTACCTGCTGTCAGCAAGCTGAGAAGAGACAGGATGAGCAAGGGGCGGAGCATGTTGCAGAGAGCCAATCAGGCGACTGAGCTGTAAGACACACCACACACATAGTTGGATATCTCTGATTGGATAGAAAGTCACAATCCCATTCTACCATTATCAAAACTTGGTATTCATCCTAATATTGTACATCATCCCACAAGGTGGATGAAATGTCTGTAAGTTTCCATTTGTGATCTAAATGTTTGAAACCCTCACCATCCAAAGAAGAAAATATAATCATTTGTGACTTGATATATGGACTGATAAATACCACACATTATTTCCTTTTGATGTGTACAGTTTGCTATTTGCCTCGAGCGTAATAACTTGTGTGTGTCTTTGTGATACAGTGCTGTTGTGGGTGATAGGAGTCACTTTTTAATTCTGCTTAAAAAAGTATTACAGTTTTATTGAGTCATTTAATGGACATCTAAAGTTTGAACAAACCTGTTTATTTTTGAAAAATTTGGTACCAACAGAAATGGAAATGTGGAAGATTCCCAACAAGCAAAATTTGGTTAAGACAACAATGTAGTAAAAATATCTCTAAAAGTTGATTCTGTTCATCTGGACGTAGCGTTTTGTGGGAGAAATGTTTTGTCACTCATCCAAGTGACTTCTTCAGTCTCAGCTGACTGCAGGTTTCCCCAAACCTTATAAACAGTACATTTGCATAATGACTGAAACCAGCACCACTGAAGGAACAATGGGCTGGGAGGCCAGTCCCTAAACCTCCTAGGACCTGCCGTCCACATACGTTGACATCACATTTTGGGTTATTTAGACCAAAATACTCAATTTTGCTCTACAAGGGCCTGATATCCACTTACGAGGACACTATACTGCTACTGTTCTATCAAAATTTTAAACAAATATCCTCATGTAGCTCTTATTTTTCTTAAAAACAAAAATAAGGTAAAAAAAAAAATCCGGTAATTCTTTGTTTTTACATTCATCGGGCCCCAATATGCCCAAATATCAAAGAGAAATTAAAAATGCATGCCGTGGAAGAGTTCGGATCTTAGGAGGTTAATCTTAATTATGCAAATTCTCATGACCATTGATCAACAACCACTGATCAAGGCCCACTGATCAATGGTCATGAGTACCATTCACAGAGAGTTGGGGAATGGCTGCAATCACAGCATTGTAAGATGGCGAAAGATGTACCCTTATGCCCCCGCCTCGATTCAGAGATGGTCTTTCCCTTTTCACGTAAATGGCCTCCTTGACTCTGTGCTCAAACCAGCGTTCTTCCCTGTCCAGGATGTGTACACCCTCATCATTGAAAGAGTGTCCACTGGCCTGTAGGTGTAAATAAACTGCAGAGTCCTGGCCTGATGAGGTTGCTCTTCTGTGTTGTGCCCTCCGCTTCGCTAGAGGTTGTTTGGTTTCCCCGATGTATAAATCCTGGTAATCCTCCTGGCACTTAACAGCGTACACTATGTTACTCTGTTTGTGTCGGGGGACCTGATCCTTGGGGTGGACCAGTTTTTGGCACAGCATGTTTTGGGGTTTAAAAGCCACGGAGACCCGGTGTTTAGAAAAAATGCGTCTCAACTGCTCCGATACTCCTGACACATACGGGATCACTATCTCTGAATCGAGGAGGGGGCCTAAGGGTACATCTTTCGCCATCTTACAATGCTGTGATTGCAACCATTCCCCAACTCTCTGTGAATAGTACTCATGGCCATTGATCAGTGGTTGTTGATCAATGGTCATGAGAATTTGCATAATTAAGATTAAGGAACTGACCTCCCAGCCCATTGTTCCTTCAGTGGGCTGGTTTCAGTCATTATGCAAATGTGCTGTTTATAAGGTTTGGGGAAACCTGCAGTCAGCTGAGACTGAAGAAGTCACTTGGATGAGTGACGAAACCTTTCTCCCACAAAAGAACAGATGAACAGAATCAACTATTGGAGATTTACTTACCTGGATGATTGAGCATGCATCAAGACGGAGTAAAAATATGCTGTTATAATATTTAAAATAGCAATGTCGATATTCACACAGTAAATGTTCTATATGAATTCAGCACAAATTTAAGATGTTCTATTCACAAGTAAATAATTAAGTTAATAAATAGGTTCATACAGTTTGCCCTATGCTCTAGTAAGTGTTGAAAGATGCAGCTTAAGAGTTCTGAAGCATGTCTTTATTAAGTAATAACATGGCACAAAACAAAGGAGACAGGGATTCCTGGTATAGAAAAACCTTGGTAACCAGACACTCGTGGAATAAGTTGATGTCTTTTGTAAAGAAAAATGTGGGTAATCTGAGACACCATTGATATTCAAGGACTTGCAAACCCAGTTTTTGGTAAAGAAGAAAGAAAAAGGGCTTAGCTTTGAAAGCCAGACGAGAGTAAGTATAAGGTGATTTAAAAGTGATCAGGGCGTCATCACAATAACAGGTTTTGAGTATCTTACAAAAGCACAAGAGGAGTGATTACTATGAGCCAAAAACACTGAATTTAGTTTTTAAATGAAGATAAAAAATAAATAGTTAAATGAAATGAAAAAAATCTAAAGTTTATGTCCCTGTTTCCACAATGTTATCTGTTATTTCTGTTGATAAGGCCTCAGAGCTGCATGTTGATCTCAAACTGTTTCTGTATGTGTATTGTCCAGCTTATGCAGCTTGTTAACAAGCATAAAATTGATGTGTTGTATATATGCCAGCTGAGCAGTCCTGTTGGCGCAGGGGTCTCAAACTCCAGTCCTCGAGGGCCGGTGAACTGAATCTTTTCCATGTGTCCCTGTTGCAACTTACCTGAATACAATTAGTATGTCATTAGCAGACTCAATAGAACTTAACTGCATGCTGAGGTGGAAATTCAGCCATTTGATTCGTGTTACAGCAGCTCATGAGTGAATGAACATGGTGCAATAAAAGTACTTTTAGAAGTACAATTTTCCAAACACTTACATTTATTTAAATTTAATTGAGTAGGGTTAGGGGTTGCCACTTCAGCATGCAGTCAGGTTCTATACTCTTGCCAATGACCTACTAATTGCATTCAGGTGTGTTGGAACAGGGACACATGGAAATGTTTCAAGTCACCAGCCCTCGAGGACTTGAGTTTGAGACCCCAGTGTTAGAGGAAGAATAAGAGTGCAAGTGCGCAGCTCGTCTTACCTTCTGCAGCTCTGATGGAGGATGAAAGCTGATGTTCAGGAGGCTATCTGGTGGATCTGCAGTACAGATCTGTCTGTTGGTGTCTCTGTGAGGACACCACTCTGTCTCTCCTTATGTACATCCACTCCACTCTCCACACCCAGGAGGGGTGGATACATAGGCGGCGTCTACAGTGGAGCTATTTGATAGCTCCACCGTCAGTAAAAATACAGCACTGTAATAATATATAATCAACATATCATAAATCCATATATGACTTTTTTCCAGTGCCAATAAAAAAGCTTTGGAGTTTGTTCTAGATCAAATCAAAGGTCTATAGTCCCATGTTTTGGGTTTTTTCAAGTATTTTTCAGTATAAAATTGAGGTTCATATTCATGATGACCGGTGCTTCAAAGCCACCTAAAGTGCTGTTAAAAAGCACAAATAATAAACACTTAAATCTCCTTGTCTGTTAACCACACTAGCTTTCTATGTTAGAGATTCAGTCTACAATATGCAGAGCTGTGCTGAAGGGAAGACAGCAGAATCTTATGCTTTTATGACAGTGACGATAATCCATATAACATTTTCAAATTTGTGTAAACTTTCCGAAAGGGTGTACAGCAAACTGCATATCTTACTTGGGCAAAAGATGTGTTGTTAGCTCTCCATCTTGTTGTAGGACTGTGTTGCAATAACATGGTGTCATCAGAGTCCACTTCAATTTCTCCACTGGAGCTGGTAAAGGAGCAGCTTGCAGGAGAACTTAGCCAGTCACTCAAATTATGAAACATTATATAAGACATGAAACACTACACATATAAAGGCTAATTTATATCATGGAGCACCACTCTCAAAAAGAGACATAGCTTTATGCTTTGTGGATGTGTGTGGTCAGATATCAATATTCAATCTGGACGAACACAGCAGCTCTATAAATAACAGCAGACTTTACAGTTTACATTACATGAATTAAACTTTATTTTCTGTACCTTCTAAGTGGATCTGTGCGGTGTAGCCATCAAAGAAGACAGAGATGTTGAGGTTGGAGAGCGACAGCTTGGTGGTGACTCCAGTTTGGTCCTTAGAGAGCTGCACACCGTGAACCAGCTGAGGTGAGCTGCTGAGGGTCAGCGTGGAGTCGTCCAGCTGCATCACAGCAGAGACAAAGTGGAGGAAACACTGAGTGAAACATGTCAAACACACAAACTATGGGCTCAAAATGTGGTCATAAATATTTTGTACTTGTAAATCAGGACTTGTATGTGTAAAAAGAATTTGTGCGTGCGTAAAAAAGATTTGTGTGTGGACTTAGCCAAAAAAACCCCTGCAAGTTACAAGTACGAATTTTGACCCTATTTTTCTTCCTGTCATCTGATTGGTCAATGTCATGTCAATCACAAATGTAACAATCCAATCAGAGAACAGATGGGTTTGGCTGTCGGAGGGGCACTTTTTTGAACTGCAGGTCCTTGAAGGGAATAAATGCCCTTTTACATGCCAACCCAGCGTTTTCCTTCATCACCACGAAGGAAAACAGTCTGTGGTCGTCCAAGTTTGGTGATTTTTGTGTCACAGGTCTACGTGCTTTATACAGGGACTTCCACAGCCTTTTCAACAGCGCTGCGGAACGCGGAGGGGGGGGGGCAGTGTTTTGGAAATGACAGTCTTCATTACAAAGCTTTCTTCGTTATGAATTAGCATACATGTTTTTATTGAACATTTGAAGAACTAGCAAAAAAACCAGAAACTGTTGTAGAGGACATAAAGTCAGAGATAGAAAAGACAAGGAGCAGGTGCATCTAGTACAGGTAGAGCTGCTGCAAAAACCCACAGAGCTCAGCAGCCAGCGCAACAAATTCTGGATCCTTTGCTTTTAGTTAGCAGTTAGCATTAGCAGCACATCCTGCGTCCGATGTGAAAGGACTTTTATGCTGCGCACTGTGACTCACAGCAGTGGTCCCGGGTCAGCCCTGACTTTGTGTTAAACTAATCCTAAAGTAATAATGGTATTTCTAACCACTGACATACCACAACTTTATCCTTTCAACAGCTGCTGAAAGTAAGGGGACCTAGCTGCTATCGGATATTTATATAGAGATCCTCCAGCTTCAAACTGTATTACCCTTCAAGGACCTGCAGTTCAAAAAAGTGCCCCTCCGACAGCCAAACCCATCTATTCTCTGATTGGATTGTCCACACACAAATCTTTTTTACACATACAAATCTTTTTTACGCACGCACAAATTCTTTTTACACATACAAATCCTGATTTACAAGTACAAAATATTTATGACCACATTTTGAGCCCATAACAAACAGGCTGATTTCACAGCAACAACCACTGAGTTCAGCAGCTCTGAAAGAACTGCTTCTAACAGCCCTGAGAAGAAAGATGAGAGGAGACACAGCAGAGGATGAGGGAGGACTTTGGATCAGACTCCACTCTGACACATGAACTGTGGCTGTAGGTCGCTTACCTGAACTCTCCCACCTTGTTCCAGGTGAATGTCATGCCCGTCCACACGCAGCGTCACACTGTCCAAAAAGCTCACATCTGTACGACGCTGGTCCTTGAAGTACCCCAGAACCTGGAAGTCTGGGGTACTTCCAGTCGAGAACAGAGAGTACGCACACCAATCCTGGATGGAGTTAATCTGGCCGTGGATGTGCAGACAGAGGTCACCACACTCAACACCACAGGTGTATAATCTTCTTTAAAAGAAAGATGACAGGAAAGTATCAGTTGTTAGGAAATCAGTTTCGCCCCGGTTCTTTATTCGTCGAGGGATCCAGAAAACGGCACCGGAACTCAGTAGTTATTTTTACAAAATCTTTATTCATCTTTATTCATCTTCATTTAAGCATGCACTTCTAGAAGGGAGGACGAGGCCGGTGTCCCTCTGAAACAATCTTCACCCCTTTGTTAGTTCCACCCAGCTTTATAGGAGCGACCCCATCATAAATCCCCATGTGTGCTGCAAACTCTGTGTCTGTGTCTATGTGCACGAGCACGTGAGTGCCTGTGTGTGCGCGTACCCGCGTGTCTATGTGAGTGCTCGTGAGTGAGTGTGCATGTGGATGTGTGAGTATATGAGTTAAAACACTGTGGGTATGTGTCTCTTCCTAGGGGCCATAAATACCATCTCCCCTCCAGACCACAGTTATCAAGTTAAATGTTGAGACCCCCACACAGGTATCCTCTGGGGAATTTCCACTCAGCAATAACTCCTCTTTGTCTTACTTTCACAGTTCAACTGGGGAGGGTCTCCTAAGATCTACTCCTAAGTTCATGACACAATCAGGCCTTTATTTATATCCAGGGCAGTGTCAGTGTCTCTACCATAATTCTACATTCTATCTTAACACATTTCTAAACTCTAAAACAAACTAAACATTCCTACACAGTGCAAGAAGTCTTCTCAATATTTTGCTGATGAACATCATTAAATGCAAAGATGAGTCTGAATAATAAAGCATGCATACAAAATACACAGAGTTCAACAGAAAACTGCATCACTGTCATGGTCCTGGGTCAGTGATGCAGTGTTTTGTGTTTTGAATTATTAATAGTCTTTGATTTCATTATTATTTATCATTTCCAGTCTGTTAGTTTTTCTTGTTTCCTGTTTTACTTTGATAGTCTCGTGTGCTATGTTAGTGTTTTCAGTTTTGCTTCCCCGATCTCGTTATTTGTGATTGCTCCCAGTTGTGCCCTCCTCCTGTGTCTTGTTCCCAGATTATCCCTCTTTGTATTTCAATTGTCTCAGGTTTTTAGTTTCTCTTTACTTGTTTCTAGTTTTTCTCCCAGTTTAGGTTTTGACAGTTTAATCATTGTCTTCATGCGTTGCTGTTTATGTACTGCTATGCCATAATTAATGACACATTTTCAGTTCAAATCCATTGTCAATGTCTGCACTTGGGTCCACACTCTGATATATAAGAGAGGTGGGGAAACTCTTTTATATACTGTATATGACCTCGATGGTGATGATAGACACCTGATGATAAATGCTGATGTCCACAGGCTTTATGGTATGAACTGAAGAGGATTCTGATGTGGCCTGACTATGGGTCGAAGCTGGTCCAGGATGTCTTTCCAGGGTCTTCATGATGTGGGAGGTCAGTGCCACAGGCCTGTAATCCTGGGGGTCTTTGGTACTGGGACGAGGGATGATGTCTTCCACAGCACCGGGACCCACGGCAGACTCAGACTCAGCATGAACAGTTTATGAAGGACTCCACAAAGCTGGGGGGCGCAGGCCTTGAGGACGCGGGGGCTCACCCCGTCTGGTCCAGGAGACTTGACCGGAGTGGAGTCTCCTCATTTGCCTCTGAACCTGGTCGTGAAGTCACCCGAGATTGAAATGAAGGCTCTCGGGTGCTGAGTCTGTAACCGGGCTATGGCAGAGTGGATAGTGTCATATGCAGCTGTGGGGTTAGCAGAGGGAGGAATGTAAACAGCCACCAAGATTACATGGGTAAATTCCCTGGGCAATTAATACGGCCTGAGTCTAACAGTGAAACATTTCAATATCTGGGCAGCAAATCCTTTCTTTGACTGTTATGTAGGCTGGGTTACACCACCGGTTGTTGACAAGAACAGCAAGCCTCCCTCCTTTCTGCTTACCGCTTGCAGCACTGTCCCTGTCTGCCCGAACAGTGTGGAAGCCTTCCACAGATGCACTGTCGTGGGGAATATCCTGGCGGGGAACTCTGCAGTTTCTCACAGATTTTATCTGTCTCTTGGTTGTTTAGCTTATATGATAAACATTTAATGTAAATGTGCTACTGTTTAAAGGTTTTTCTTTATTCCTAGTCAGTCTTGGGATGTTTCCTCTTTGGTTTTGTTGCTTCTACTTAAGTACCCAAGGACACTTTCACAATGGCTGCCAGCTGTGTGCACTTACCTGCTGTCAGCAAGGTGAGAACAGACAGGATGAGCAGGGGGCGGAGCATGTCATAGGGAGCCAATCAGCTGCCAGAGTTGAAAGACATGTATGTGATGCCGGGTCACAAATTTTGAAGCCAATATGATAACCTTATCCTGCCAATTCTGTAGAGTTCAAGCTTTTCACATCCAATTAAAATCAAATCACTCAAAATGATTCTCTGGAAAAGAGTAGACTTCTTAGAACAGAGTTTATTAAACATTGTCATATGAACAGCAGAACAGTACATTTAAAAGCAAAAATAACAAATAGAAAGCAAAGCAAACGAAAAGCGAAGCAACCCTGGGGTGTAGTCTTAAAGCACAAACAGAAAACACACACAAAAGACAGACAGGAAAGAAGCAGCAGACAAAAAAGCTACCCAATGCATATTGGACTCATCTTATATAGGGACAGTGATCCCCCTCCCGTCGTTGGGTATCCTTTCATCCTTTGTTTTTTTTTTTTCATCTACCACCCTACACCATAACTTCAAATTAGTCTCATCCATCATTGCATTGGGTCCCATTGACAGTTTCATGGCGAAATTGAGATTGAAAGTCTACAGAAAAGCAGTTAATCAGATAATCCATTCAACTATTTTGTTGGGCGCGCATGCCAGGTGTAACGTGCCAAGAGATGTGGCTTTGCTTTTGTGTTCTTTTTAGCTTTCAGGTGTCAAGCCTCCACCTATTGGCCAGTTCAAAGTTCATTGGCATGTGTCTATTGGCTGGTCTGGGCACAGTTGGCCAATCACTTTTCAGGGATCACTACAAATGAGCAGCTCCCTGGCCATAAGACCAGGCATAAACTGGTTTACTTCTTCGCCCTCTGGTGTTTGAGGCGAGAACCAGAATTTCAGGTACATGCCCTGCAAAGGCCAGGTTTCTTGTCTCTTACAGAGATATTGAAAGGGCTGTACACTTCGACTTTACAGTCACTTAAAGAGCTGTATGCTTTTGTGTTACAGCTATTTAGAGGGCTGTATGCTTTTGTGTTATGGCCCCAGAAAGGGCCGCAGGCCTTTCCTTAACAGCCATCCAAACAGCTCCATGCTTCTGTTGTACAACAAGTTAAAGGGCAGCACACGCCGTTAAGCAGTCCACTTAAACACAGCTGCATGCTTCTGCTACCTGGTGTCTCAAACAGCTGCATGCTTTTGCTGCACAGTTAAAGGCAGCTGCATACCGAGAGGGGTCCTATGCGCATACTTTAGCAGTGCCAAGCTGAATTAGCCCTTTGTTGGCGATAACACTATCAAAGGTTTCGTACTGATCCTCATTGTTACATTTTTAGACAGTATTGATCAGCATGTGTTCATAGAAGAAGTGGCACAAACTTTTTCATTAATATAGTGGTGGATATATTGGACCTAAATATATGGGTCATGTGATTTGAACATGCAAGTTAAATGCTTAACACAGTGACTCCAGTATATAAAACAATTCATTGTGAGTATGCATATTATGAGTGTATATGATTACACACACTTCATGAAAGTAACTATGATTGCATGTGTAGTGTATACAGGTATGTATGTCATAATCCAAAACAGTGATTGGACAGAAAGTCACAGTCGCACTCGGCTCGCTCTGCTGATGCCATCAAATGTTGGCATTCATGTTGAATATTGTACATCATCCGAAGAGAGAAAATACCACCACACACAATGTTTGAATTTAAAAAGAGAAACGTGTGACGAGGCTGTCTCCGTGATCTTTCATTCATCTGTAAATTCGGAGTCGTCACACTGACATTTCTAAACTAATCAGGTGCATAGAGGCACTTGACCTGCTCGAAAACCTGTCATCCTAGATGAGACATTGCTGAAATATAGAGCACACCTATACTAACAACTAACAAGCTAAACCCTGTATACAACAGCTAAAGCTGCACAATTGAGAAGCTGAATTAAATATATGGTCACTGCTAAGCTGATGAGCAGGTTACACATTTTTTAGAGCAGGAGCTGCATAAGAACACATCAGAGGGAGGGAAACAGCTATTAAAGCTCAAACATGCAGCTGTCTGTGGGCTCAGTTTTTTCCCCTCACACTTCTGATTTGTCTTTGGCAGCAGCCTTTTTTGCATCCTGACTTATGTGTGTGAAGCGTTCATGCCGTCAGCAACTTGTTTTTGTTTTGTTTTGTTTTGTTGGGTTGAAAAATGAATAAATTTGTGATCATACTTGTGGATCACAGTGGCACATAATGATTAGGCATATGATTTACTAATGCAGATGTAATAACTTTATTCTAAAATTCAAGGAGAACAAACAAGAACAACATCTTCAGTTGTTGTTGTTCTCTGTGCAGTGTGCTGAGTTTTGTTTTTTGTTTCTTTTGTTTTTTGAAATGTTGCTTGAGTGATGAGTACTGTAACTTCTGAAGTGGCTCTCACCATGCGTCCTTGATGATGACAAGTCCAGAGCCAGCTGAGAGCTGGGTTGTCTGTTTTGTTTTAGGTGACAAGGCAGAAAAGTTAAAACTCAGTTTCTTGTTTTGAAAAAAATAGAAGAAAAAAAAGGGGGGAGGTTTTGTGTTTCTCAGCAAACAACTACAATTTCATTTTCTGTTTTTGAGAAAGGAGAATTTAAAATAATAATAATAATAATAATAAAACAAAGAGTGATGTTTTGTTTAAGTGGTGAAGACAGCTAATACTGCAAAATACCATTTAGTGCGTGATCTGCGAGCAATAAATGAAATCATCTTATTTATCTTTAAATAAACTCCAATTATGGAGACCTGAAGTCACATGCTTAGGGCACACCCTCAGGTGAAGGCAGAAAGCTACTAAACAAAGAAAAGAAGCTATACAAAATGCGCCACAGCCACAAAACTAAGCATTCACATTCTTTCTAACTCTTAGTGAGCCTGAGTTATGACCTTGGCTCCCTGTTTTTCTGCTTCCACCAAGGGTGGGGGTGACGCTCCCGTGGCATGTGCTCTGTTCTCTTTACTATCACAAAGAAAAAAAAAAGAGAGAGGCCACTGCTCTCTGAACACAATACTCTTTTCATAACTCAGCGGTATGAAATGTCATGAAACAGTGTAACTCACTCACAGTAAATCAGCAGTATAGGATAATACAAACCTATCTAATAGATCTGGTGATTTTCACATTCTTTTAATTAGGAGGTGTGATGCAAACTGAAACTACATACTGATTACACAAGAAGTATGATGTGGCCTACAGCAGTATCATGATTCACTCATTTTGATTACAGGTATAATGTAATATAATCTCACAACTGCTACAAGCACATTTGCCTGTCTTAACACACGCGAGTGAAAGGCAACTGTTAAGAAAATGCCCTTTTGGGTGAGACAGGCCCAGAGGCCTTGCATGCAAGCGTACTAACACACATACATGCAATGAAGAACAGCTTACACTAGAGCACACACTATACATGCGCCTCTATATCTCTCATTAGTGTTAAAACAGGGAAAACTTAATAGTTTTGTTATCAAATGCTGAATTTATCCATTGCTGACATTTAACTCTCCAGCTTGCAGGACAATAGGAGAAACGTTTGTGAAAATAGAAAAGAAAAAGAAAAAAAAATTAACTAAAAGAGAGTGTCTGGTATGACCAAGCAGTAATCAGACAAATTTAGTTGGTAATACAACAAATTGTGAGATGTTTTCTGCTGATTGAACAACACAAGTGATTACTGACGATGTTCTTAAGAATTTAAACATCTACCTGTGTTGTCCTGTCAACTTGGTGGGTTATGAGTTGATTATATTGTGAGGAAAAACAAAAAAGGGGGAGAGAAGGCTGACACAGGGCCTGGCCCAGTGTTTCTCCCCTCTCTGAATAACACAGCCATACAACATCATTTTCCTGTTCGTCTGTTTTTGTTTTGTTTTTGTTTTTTTCTCTTTATGCTTGATTACAGGCTGCTTTGCTGGCCCTGAAAGCCGAAGCTGACCTGGACTCCTGCTCTCCCCTCTACCATCTTTGACGTGACCCTGACCAAATGCTGCAGCAGCTGGACCCATAACAACAATCTAAAACTGTCAACAGTGCTACAGGAAAGCGATCTCATGCAGCAGAGATGGAGAGCGTTAAATCCAAGGCCCGTTTCACTACACGGGGGAAATTTCCAGACAGCTTCAGCTGACAGAGCTGTGACGAGACGCCCATTAAGCCCGAATGAAAAGTAAGGCCGAGCAAAAGAATGCTGACCTTGATAATTCTCCATTAACACTGTACAGGACAGTGACGGACCAACACGGATGATCGGGCAGCAGAAGAAAGGACGTGCCAGAGACAGGAGGAGCAACTGAGGTCAAAAGGCACCTCAGAATGGACAAAACACAGAAGAAGATGCAGGTTTCACCTGCGGTGAGCATGGACGCTGGAGAAAGGACTGCCCCAATTGGGGCCAGGACCAGGACACACTGAACTTTGAGCAGCAGCAGCAAAGGTCGCAACCGGACTGAAAAGGAGGAGGGCAGGACCCCAGGACACGCTTCAGGCCGTGGTTTACCCAAAACACCAGAACAGGAAAGTGATGAACACACCAACATACACATCTACACACACACCAGACAATGTACACTCATCAAACATGACTGATGCCCTGAACGCCTTGAGACAGATCCAGCAGGCCCAAAATCAGGACTATGTAAGTAATACAAGTGACTGGTTTTCTTGGCTTTACACTGGCTCCTGGCTACAGCTGCTAAAAAGACTACTACTGCCTTTTCACTGTGCAATACTTTTTGTTAAAAACCAACGGTGCAATAGACTTCAATACTTGAAATACTTGAAATACTTGAAATACTTGCAATTCCTTTGTATTCTTATTCTTATTTATTCTATTTATCCCTTTTTGTATTTTTACTTTTATTTTGTGTCTTTGTAACATGTATACTGCCATGTCTAAAGCTCATGATTAACCGCATAATTGTTTCCACTGTTGCTGCATACATAGCCGTGACAAATGATGATGATGATGACCCCGACTTGTTGGAACATGAAGACTTTGTGTGATTAATGATGGTGTGACAGAAAATGTACAACAAGATGTTACATACTGATATCTCACTTCAAAGTTATACTGACAACAGGAGGGAATGTCAATAGAAAATTGTACTGGTAGTCAGTATAGTCTTTTAATGATATAAGTTTGCATATGATAGAATACTGATGTTGACCTCTGATGACTTAGACTGTTGTCCACTACAAGACTGTTTTATAAATTCTTTCTCACAGCGATAATAGCTGAACAAGCAGGAAGAGGAGAGCTGGACACTTTTATCTGCGCTCCTTAACAAGAAGAGGGACTGCGTCCTTCTGAATCTCACAACACACACCTGAACCACTCTTATCTTCACTCCCTACGCACTAACATTCCTCTGCCTATGAATAGACGTATTCACTGTTGTATTGCTTTGTATATAAATAAAGACAAGTGCAAGAACAGAGCGCGCATCACAGGGCCCCCACTCTGGTGTGAGCGTTCTGTGACCGCCCTTGTATACAAGTGAAAAACACAGCGTCTGTGTGTGTTTCTACCCTTAGACTCTTAGCTGAAGAAGTGTCTTTAGAATAAATCTCTTGACATACCATAAGACAATAAGACAAGGTACGACCTCTCCCATGCTCCTAAAATGTGGGTGTGAAAGTCAGAGAACTCTGGCATGCACACAAAGCCTTTTACAGCCTACTAAAGATCACACATCCTATCACTACACAATCGATTATACACCTCTAAGCATATATGGGTAGATATTTCTAAGCATAAATGACAATCACAATACAAAACCTAACAGTGCTTATTTAAAGCAACTTAGCAGCAGGACTCCCAGCCCAGCAGGGGGGCAGTTTTAAACCTGCAGCCAAGATTAGAAAGCATTTTTCTGAAAAGCCTGTCGAGGAGCAGAAACCACAGAAACCACACCAGATGTTCTGAGGAGGAGTCACAATGTCCGCACTTTGAAAGCCTGAAACTCTCTACAAGCATGAACGACCACGCACATAGTCTTGTTTTTGCCATTTAGGAGGACAGAGGCATCGTTTAAAGGAGATCTGAAGCATAAAGCGAGACTTCAGCTTCACAGGCTCAGTGTGCTGACTTTGCAGTGTTCAGTAAAAGTAAGAAAAAGAACAAAAAAACTAAACTCAAAGAGGATGTGTCGCTCTGTCAACCACAGCCAGACCACAATAAACACACGGGCTTTCCATCTAACTGATGAGTGGAAAAACACTGTGAGTGCCTCTTTATTGAAAAAACAAAACTTTATTTATTAGATTAGATTAGATTAGATTAGGTAGAATTTAGAAAAGAAATTTGCATAGTAATAAAAATTGGAGTAAAATATAAAGGGGAAATGAGAATATGAATATAAGCATAAATATAGTATATATATATATATATATATACATATAGTGTTGGGTAGGTTACTTTGAAAATGTATTCCACTACAGATTACAGAATACATGCATTAATATATTATCATGCTTTTTACAACCACATGAATGTACTATTGCTGTGTGATCTATTACTGAAGGCTACTCGCCACCGCACTAACATAGCTGCCATTTGCTGAGGTTAGTTCATAGACTGCTTTCAGAACTGCACATGATTATTAGCAGCTAGCAGGTTCTTGTTGCTATCTAACAGTCTGCAGTCTATGAACTAACCTCAGCAACACTGTCGCCAAAGTGCTCACTCATTGGAGGTTATCTGATTGTTGTGGTCTTCTCTCTTTTCTCTGTATTATTGTACAGAGAACATTCATTGTACTTACAATATAAAGCACCTAAAGGCAACCTTTGTTGTGATTTGGTGCTGCATTAATAAAACTGAATTGAAAATGGAATTGTTTTTATGCCAATAAAGAGCACTGAATATAAATCCTAAAGAAAAGAGAGGTCCCAACAGTTAAGTATTCATAATAATAATAATAATAACAATAATAAATTTTATTCAAAACGTGCCTTTCAAGACACCAAAGGACACTTAAAAATAGGATAAAACACATAATAGAACAATGACACAATGAAGAACAATAAAATAAAAGCACAAGATAAAATTAACAAACAGTGGGTTCACAGTGAATATGCAGATTTGAAGAGATGGGTTTGAGTTGGGGGAGAGAACCAATGTTTCTTATATCCGGGGGTAGAGAGTTCCACAGCCTGGGAGCAGAGCAGCTAAAAGCTAAAAGCTCTGCTTCCCATGGTGGTGAAGCGGAAAAAAGGCAGGTCATGTGCTTAACAGGTCAGAAAGATAAGGAGGAGCAAGGTTATGAATGGCCTTGAAGGTGAGCAGAAGAAGTTTATACACCATCCGGAGTTTCACTGGGAGCCAGTGAAATTCCTGGAGAATAGGGGTGATGTGCTGGTAGGAGGGGGTTCTGGAATTTTGAACTAGTTGAAGCTTCTGGAGGGATTTTTGGAGGAGACCATGTAAGAGAGAATTACTATAGTAAATGAAAGAGGTAGGAAGGGAACGAGACTATGGACTAAAATGGACGTAGACTGGGTGGAAAGAGAAGGACGTAATCTGTTAATGTTGTGTAGATGGAAATAAGCAGAAAGGATGAGATTATTGATGTGATATTTCTAGGATAGTGAACTGTCTAGGATGACACCAAGGCTGTTAACCTGAGGAGAAGGGAAAACTGTGGAGTTATCAATGGTGAGTGAGAAATGATTAACCTTCAGTAGGTTGAATTTGTGCCAATAAGGAGGATTTCAGTTTTATCCTCATTGAGCTTTAGAAAATTAGAGCTGAACCAGGATTTTAATTTAAATAGGCATTCTGTAAGAGAAGAAGGTGGGAGGGAGGAAACAGGCCTGCAGGAGAGATATAACTGGGTGTCATCAGCAAAACAGTGAAAGTGAAGATCAAATTTGCAGAAAATGGTTGCAAGAGGGAAGATATAAACTATGAAGAGAAGAGGGCCGAAGACTGAACCTTGAGCACAACAGAAGTGAACACAATATTCATCGATTAAACACTCATGGACATAAAAAGAAGAAAACAAATCTCTCTCTCTTCGGTGACACACATATTGATCTTAAGAATGCATTCAAGAAATTTTACGAGTGAAAAGCAACAAAAACAACTGCTATTAATGTTTAAGGGTTTATGGATCAGTGTGGAAAAAGCCTGACGTTAAGACCTTACAGGGGAAGATCAGGAAGCAGACATATCTTTGTACATAGAGTCTATGTTGACTTTTCTAAGCTGCATCTCACACTTGATGCTCAGTGGTCACTGCTTCAAAGTCAAACAAGTCGTCAGGCAACTTCTGTCCAGTGCAGGTAGGTGGTGCTGTTACCAAAGAAACGAGGAGCGCCTGTTAAATAAGGTAATCCAACATCGAGCTTTAAAAATATTTGAGGGGAATCAAAGTGTTACCTTTGGCTCTGCGTCGACATAAAGACACCATGAGGACAGTGGCAATGAAGTACGGACAGAACACAAGCAGGTGGAAAGGCAGTCTGAACTCAAGCTGGAGGGAGGGGGCATCAGGGTGTGGAGCTGATCCAGGGGTAAAGGACGTAAAAGTGGGTGGTGGGGCTGTAGATGTAGGCAGGACTGTGGTTACTGGATTACCTGCAGAGAGAATCCCACCTGTTCTGGTGAATATGTGGATGAAATAAAATGTGAAATTAGAGTGAAGCTCCTCACCTATGACAGTGATCCAGCTGGATGGAGACTCTCCATGACTGCTGATGTCACACTTGTAGAGGCCTTCATCAGACCTGGAAACATGCTGGATGGTCATGTGACCTGTAGACTCTTTCCCGATGAAGACACCATCTTTATAGAAAGCAGCTGGGAGGTTGGAGGGAGTGGTCTTTGTTTTACAGAGCAGAGTGACGTCATCTCCCTCCATCACAGGGAGGACAGGACTCTGCAGGATCACTGATCCACCTCAACACAGAGACAAACTAAAGCATTTCATCCATTTACACACAGCTTCATCAACACTAACTCCACACACTCAGCTTACCAGTGACTGTCAGGTTAACCATGTTACTGATGGGACCCTCTCTGGACTCACACCAGTAAACTCCACTGTCCCATGGGAGCGTCATGCTGATCTTACAGGAAGAGTTGGACCATCTTCCCCACGTTTCTCCACAGTGAGTCTGTCCTTCAAGTGTGCTTCTCCTCAGAGTCCATCCAGCAGTGTTTTCGGCCCCCTCACAGCTCAGAGACAAAGACTTTTCTTTGAAGAACTGAGAGCTGATTGGGTTCACAGTCAGACGAACTGAATGAAACAGGGAAAAAATACTTGGATATGAGAAACTGTCAAGCTGAGCACTAATCACAAAGGTCAAAGCAAGTTTCCACCATAAATGTTGAATTTTTAAAAGTATGTGAGTGATCCAGTTTTGGCAATCACACTGATCCAGGTACAGACTTTTAAGGTTTATCAAATCTGGATTAGCAGGACTCCAATTGGGATTACTGACAGTGCTGAAATTCATTCAAAATAAACAATGTTAGGTTTAAAACTAACAGGTATTTCATTAGCAAGGCATTAGTTGTTTTTTTTTTTACACACAACCATGTTTACCTTGCATACACAGTGACACAGAATCCCCTGTAGGATCACAAAAGCCACAAATAGGAGAGAAAAAGTTGGCTGTTGCTGTTAGCTAGAAGAGCTAGCAAAAATAACAAAATGCTTCCAATACGAAGCAACAATCTTTCCACACTTTTGTCTTTATGCCTTTACTCCACTGGCAGAAGGCAGTAAACATTAAGAGCATATGAACAGATTCTTATCTCAACTCTAATCTACTTGTGAGCACCCTCAAATGTCTTAATTCATAACATATTTTTAAATGAATGTCTTGACTTTACCAAACAGTTAACAGTCTTTATAATTCTTATGAATAAAAACTTCTGAATATTAAGAAAATATTGCATACAGTTAATCATAAAAACCTAAATGTGTACTACAAAATAAATATACTACTTCTACTATATTTATTTAATGGTACTGACAAGTCGAGTTGAGATTTTTAATTGTTCTAGAAGAACACATAAGATGTCTCTGCTCCAGTTTTCATGATTGACATTTCAGGATTTTATTTGGATGACACTTAGCACTAACTGGCTAGCATTAGCCAATAGCTTAGCATTGACCTCTCACCCAAGTACGGTCACTTCTAAGTACGATGGTCCCCATTGAAGCTAAAATTAAACCTTTAAACGGTTCACTAATCATTAGCATACTGCTGTTTCATTTGACCAGCCATCTTTTATATACAGTTTATAGTCCCAGACTACACAGGTGAACGAGCTCTGGTCACCTGCTGATGAATTTTCTGCACTCATGCTCCAATCAGTGTCTGTTTGTCTCTGCAACAGCGTCACTTCCTCCTTTTCTGCCTTCATCATCAATGAGACCACCAGCGGGAGCTCTTGTTAAAACCATCCCATCCCTTTGTGGCTGTTCCTTTCCTTGTATTTTATTTTTTGTACCAGCATCTATTGTTACAACATGAGTTTGACCTTTTTCATGTTTTGCACCGTCATGTTACCCTGTGAAGCATCAGGGTGAAGCAGATTGTATGAAATGAAGGTTTAAACACGTCATTAATAGTAATAATAATAGTATATTATAGTAATAATAATCAAAACTTTTCTTAAACCAACCTGAATGTTTAAATTAGCAAAGTTTTAACTGACAAAGGCGAAGCTCACTGACCTTGGTTTGTCGTGTAGATCAGCAGCGAGGTCAGGACTGAAGTGAAATGACATTTGGGGTAGTTTTTAGTTTGAGAGGTTTAACAAAGTGATCAGAGAGCAAAGTGAAAAAAACACTGAAGAAAAAGCAGCAGAGGGAGGAGAAAAAGTGCTGAAAACAGAGAACTGATTCAAATGTGAAGAAAATTTAAATACAATTTCAACGATTGCATTAAAATTAAAAACATGCAAACTTCCTGCAAGAGTATCATCACAACCTTTCTGAGTAAGTCTCACAAATTAATCGTAACGGAGCCAAACATCCCTAAAAGCATACTTCGGAGAAATGTTTTTGTTCCCTTTTGCACGTATCTTTAAATAAACTTTATAGAAACAGAGTGAACTTACAGAGCAGCCGCAGCACAGAAACTTCCCCCATCTTCACACTTGGTAAGTTAAAAGTTTATAAGTGATCAGTTTCTGTGCACACCCTCCTCTTCCTCCTCCCTCTGTGACTGTGGTTTCCTCTTCACTCATCAGTATGAGGGTTTTCTATTAAATCAAAGTTCTAATATCTAATATGAAGTAAATATGAATGTGATTTTATTAACCATGAGCTCTTTGATTCCCTTTCATGGGGAAGAATCAGAGAGCTTTAATGGACAATGATTGATGAGGTGATGACCTGTTATGTCAGAACATTAGGTTTTGTTTTCCTGTTAGTGAGAGCAGTTCACATGAAAGGAAGTGAGATGGAGGTGGCGTTGTGCTTCTCTCTCTTTTAACCACAATCGGGTGGTCAAACGTATACAAACAGTAGCTGTAGTTTGTAAAGGTGTCATAAGACAAACTTCCTTATGCCCTTATGTACTTGTCTGTAGTAAGTATTTAATCAAAGGATACTTCCAGTTCTCACCAACATGGGAGTCAACAGGAAAAATATTAGCTCAGCCTCCTGCCTCTGTGAACCAAAGTATGCCGTCAACAGCATGTTTTTTTTTTTTTGGTTTCTTTTTCCCAGCTTTAAGGATCTGAGCAGACCTGCAGCATCGTGATGCATTCAAGTATTGCACTTACTGTAAATATGACTCAAAGGAAGCAGTAACATATCTACAGGGAGTCTAATACAGCTGTGATTATCATCTGCCTTTTAACACTTAAAATATGACTGTCACACATCTGTAGTGTTCTTGTGAGCAGGAAAACAAGGGTTTTGCAGCTGGAGAAGACAAATGTGTGTCTTTGTCCTGTCTCCCTCCCCTCACCCCCAACCAGTCGCACAAAATAGCTGTCACTGAGTGTGAGTCTGTCAGGTATTTCTTCCTGTTAAAAGGTAGTTTTTCCTTCCCACTGTTGCCAAGTGCTTGTTCACAGGGTGTTGGGCTGGGTTGTATTATTGTACAGTCTTTACCTTACCTTACCTTGCATGTTCCTCGTCAGTCCATCATATAAAGTCTGTGTGTAAGTCTCTCATGTGCTTTATGTCTCCAAGTTCTGTCATCAGGCTCGGTTGCCATGTCTGTGTCCTATTTTATTTTTAAGAGGTCTGGTTTCCCATGATGTGTTTATTTTCACTTCCCCTGTGGCATTATTATGTTCATTTGTATCACATGGCACATTGTTGTTATTACATGGCTTGATTAAGGTACACATTAGGCTGACGTCTGGGGCCAGAGCTGAAACTGTTCTGGGCCAGCAGTGTGTCTGTAACTGGCCTTGTGCACCGCGGGCAAACCAGATCTGGGCCACCAAAGGGCCGTCATTCTTTGCGGTATGTGGGCCATGTGTAGGCACATTGTGTGGGCCAGAATCAGGTCATACTAATTTTGCTATGTGGGATGAAAAATATTTCAGCCCTTCCATCTGAAAAAAGTAGCAAAACACAGCACACATGCTTCATTCAGAAAAAAAAGAGAACAATAATACTATGAGGTTAAACACCTGTGAGGGGCGGTACCCGAAACTGGATTAAAACTACCCTGAAACTGAAAAGGATAGGAATGCCATCAGTTACTGAACACTGTCGGGATACTGTTGGAGAGGAAGCTGATCAGGATCCTCTACTATGGAGCAAGTTCAGCATAAACCAGTTCAGCATAGCTCTGTATGATGTTTTTCACTCAGTCTCACAAAAACAATGCTTTGTAGAGGGTGTGAATTTACTAGCATCTCTTCAAAAGTGGCCTGAGCTCTACAGATGGTGCTTGGCTGCATCTACTGACCCATGGAGAGAGACGGTTGTCAGTAAAACTCAGAGAATTCAAAATCCATTTTCCTTTCCTGTTCGCTCAGGGATTATCTTCTGGATTAGCTGTTGGATTAACAACTTCATTTTAAAAATCGTGCAATTGGACAAAGGATTTTGAAATGCAGTTTATTAAATTGGAATTCAAAAATGAATTTACAAATGCAGAATTTATTCTACAATTCATTATTTAAGCACAGAAATATTTATTTCGATGTGCGTGGCTCTTGTGGTCCTCGATAAGAGACAGGGTGAGACTTTATAATCTTATTACAGCATCCATACCTGTGTAAGGAGGGGTTACATCACATGTTTGTTTTCTTCCAATAACCATAAGGCAGCATGTGCCTTTCATAGGTTTACATAAATGTAAATTTCTTATTAAATAGCTGTGTTCTCCTGCTCTTTCTGCAGACCAGCTGGTGCCACAGGAGTGAGGAGGCCTCACCTTTGTGCCTCAAGGAATCAACAAGAGTCATCAGTGCCTCAAAGTTTAATGGTGCGTTGTTGTATATTTGAGCTACTAAACAAGCCACACACAGAGCACTAACTAGGCTAAATGTGTTGCAGCATATTATATTGCAGTACCTGGATAGCTCAACCTAGCCAAAACAAATCCTCTTTATTTTTATTATTAAAATAAATATTATTGCTTTGGCTCATTGACGTCGTCTTACCTGTTCTTCTCTGTGCAGGAAATCGGGACCCACTGAGAGAGAGAATTCCTGTGGACCTGCCTGAACTGAATGTTTGGATTCACTAACTGGAAATCCCTCTTTTGTCACATTCTGTTGTTACTTCACTGTTAATAAACACACTGGAGTCTGTGTTAGTCCAGTCAGTCGATTAGTTATGACCAAGAGAAAGTATAAATGCACCAACAAGAAAGAGTTCAGTAACATTCAGTTCAACTCATGGCCATTGATCACTGGTTTTTGTTCAATGGTCTTTCATCAGTGGATAAACTCATAAACCCAGATTTACAATATCTCATCGACTCCAGCTTTTAGTATTCTATCCTGTGGTGTTTTGTGATGTGCATGTTTATTTGAATTGTTTTTTTCTGTAACACATCTGAGCCTATTTGTTTTTGTTTTATATTTTGAAAATTTAAAAATAAAAAAAAAAATAAAAAGAAAATATGCTGATGTTGATCAATGGCCCTGAGAATTTGCATATTATTTATTAAGGAACTGACCTCCCAGCCCATTGTTCCTTCAGTGGGCTGGTTTCAGTCATTATGCAAATGTACTGTTTATAAGATTTGGGGAAACCTGCAGTCAGCTGAGACTGAAGAAGTCACTTGAATGAGTGACGAAACATTTCTCCCACAAAACGCTACGTCCAGATGAACAGAATCAACTTTTAGGATGTGGTCCCAGTTAGTGTCAAAATATCAGGTTGGGCGAGTCTTTTTTATAAAATAAATGTGTCCCGTAGTCTAAGAGTGAGTGAAAACAGTTCTGCTGTAATACATCAGTATTGTCAGTAGATGGAAGCAGAGTTTACATGAGAAATAAGGTCATTTACAACATCACTGACTTTTTAGAGTCTGTTTGTGCTGATTCAGGATGAGAAGATGGAAAAATGATTCTGAGGTCCAGTCTTACTTACACGATCAGGAATTTACAGATATTGGAAAATATAAAAAAAGAAAACAGAAAAAGGTAAAAAGGAAACATATTTTATTTTATCAAAATAAAACAGGATGTGGCATGAGTTTGACTTCCTTTGCACAGCGGCTGTGGCATGCGAGACCTGTGTAGTTATTTCTCACTGATAGCATTTGGAGCCTCGCTAAATAAAAAGATCAGTATTAATGAACTGTGAAATAGTTTGGGTGCAGTGTATTTTTTGCATACAAGTGTAATAGGATAGTTTTAGTGTTTTGCTTTTTACAACTTGAGTATGAAGTTATACAAAATGCAGCAAGACATTAACAAAACTGTTTTATTGATTATAAAATAGACTATATCAGATTCATATCAGTATCAGCAGATATCCAAATTTATGATATTGGTATCGGTATCAAACATAAATAAGTGGGTTCGTGTGTTACACCCCTGAAATAGGTTTAAGCTACAAACCTATCAACCTACTTCCTGTATTAAATAGTTATTTGCAAAACGTTGTGGAAAACCACAGAGCAGGCAAGTATAGTGCATCTGCAGGCAGAGATGGGCAGTAACGCGTTACTTACTGTAATCTGATTACTTTTTTCAAGTAACGAGTAATGTAAGGGATTACTATTGCAAAAACGGTAATTAGATTACCGTTACTTTCACGTAGGAACGCTGCGTTACTGCGTTACTAAAACCGTGATTTTTTGCGAGAACGTCTCATGACAGTGACGTAAGCGAGTGCGACATTCGTGACAACAGCTGTGTGCAGATCATAATATATCGAGTGCGGGAGAGAGTGTAGCATGCAGCGTTTAAAGCGTGGAAGTACTGACCTTATTTTGAGTTTGATTCCATAAAAAGTGACAAAAACATTAGTGTCCGTTGTGCGTGGGAAGAAAACTTCTTTTTACAGCGAAAAAACCCCTAAACTTCCAAGCAAGCACCGAGTGTACTACGACGTAATGTGAAATTCACAGAGAAACTCGTGGATTCTTCCACTGACCGCCGCGGCACACCTGCACCAGGGTAAACCTCCGCCTACCCCAGTCCTGCTTTACAGGTGAAAATAGAGCAACAGGACCGCTAGTCTTTGATTTTATTTATTTTCTGCTGTGTTTTACTTGCATCTATTTGAAAGAGTGAGTGTAAACACAAAAAAATATTTTATTTTATGTGCTGGAATGTGCAGAAAATAGGTTTAAATGTTAAACAAATTTCTTCCAGTCAGAGAATGTCGCATATAATTAAGTTTTTGCTTGATGCATAAAGTTAAAAGATTTAAAGTTAAAAGTTTTAAAAAGAGACGTTTCCATTTGATTACATTTTGTGTGATGGATTATGCAGAAAAAGTAGAATTGGGCTGAAAGATCTATCGCTTTATTACCTATTCAGGTTGTAAATTGTGTTTTTAAAAAGTAACTAAGTAACTAAGTAACTAAGTAATTAATTACTTTTGAAAATAAGTAATCAGTAAAGTAACGGGATTACTTTTTGGGGGAAGTAATCAGTAATTAGTAACTGATTACTTTTTTCAAGTAACTTGACTAACACTGTCTGCAGGTAAATGAACATCAAATCTCTCAGACTCAAATCTGTATTATACTTTTAGTCTTAAGAACATATGTTGTATATTTATCACCCTTATGATAAAACCCATGTCAGCCATTGGTTTATGGATTTTGTATTTAGAAGCCTCAACATTTGCTTTATTGCTATTCCTATGTCTTTTTGTGAGCCTTTTGGGCCCATATTAGGATGAGGGATCAGAATCTGGAGTCGTGCACACTACTGTTTCATTTAGCGAGTATCTATAAGATTTGTACAGCAGATCCAAGTTGTGCCTTGAAAACAAGAAAGTCGTCTGCATAGAGGAGAACTTTAATAGCAGGCTTGTACAAAGTGAGGCTTTGTGCTCACATTTGCTGCAAACACTCGTTTTAATTCTGTCGCCCTGTTTTGATGCAGAATTCAGATGAAATCAGAGAAGAACTGGACTTGTTTTTTATAGTGTGTTCTTGTGAATTAATTGTGTATCGCATATATTTGATTTGACTTTCTGCGAGACAACAGTCGTCCGCTGGCCAAAAAAGTTTTCCAAATACCTCCACGTGATCAAGCCTGGATTTAGAAAAGAATAGCAAAAAAATCTGCACCTCCTGCTTCACATGCAATTTGTGTTTGTGTGTTCAGAGGCGGCGGCGAGAGGGGAGACCTCGGCTCATCCAGCTGGAGAGCCTGATCAGGAGGAGTCTACATTAACTCGGCTCTTCCAGGGCACCCTGCAGACTCGGCTGCTGGCAACAGCGAGCGAGTGCGGCCGCCACTGGGATGACGTGAACGCCAAACAGGAGTCCATCACAGGTCGACTGCAGGTATGTGAGTCACACCTGCAGGTGTAACCTTGTTTTGATATGACGTATATTTGATATGACACATACGTCAGAGACATTATCCTAAACTGGACTAACAAAGAACCATGAGTCCAACATTAAACTTACCTTACACAACGTAAGTCTGAAGTTCATTGATAATTTTAATCAAAAACTTGTTGAAATATTTTTACTGAACATGCAAACATCTGCTGATGAAAATGTGTTGATTTATTGGTCTGTTATGAAGCAATTGCTATTTCTAATGTGTTTCATCACTTTCTGATGTTTTATTAATTAAACAATACATGTATTAATTGTTGTGTTATATATATGTAACGGGTGTATTAAAAAATAATCTATATTTCACCAAAGATCCACCCTGCAGTGTTATTTTGCTTTGTCAGTATTGGTTATGTATATGTGTTTATTTATATATATTTATTTTCTGTATTTATATTTTGGGAGCTTTTATTTTGTTTGTCTGACCTTTGACTTCCCGCGAAGTCGCTTCCTGTAGCTGCGCGCTATTTTCCTCAGTGGCCTAGAGGCCCCGCTGAGGAGAGGTGAGCGTACGCTAGTGTTCTCAGTTACAGAGCGAATAAACAGTTAAAGTAACTAAAAGTAATTCAAACACTGCTCGTTCCCTTTGTGCATTTTGTCTCACAGTTCTGTTCGATGTTTCAGTGTGAATTATTGTTTCTCTGTCGAGTACAGCACTTTATTGTAACATGCTAGTTAGCCATCCTCAGATGAGAGCATATGAGCATGCAGGTGGCTTCACATGTGGTCCGCTATCCTTCTCTCTACCTTGAAGGTGTTCATGCAGAAGTCCAGTAAAGTGAAGTCGCTGTACTGTTTTATTTTAAACAGGTATGTGAGCTCCCTCTTTTATTTTTGTGTCATGTGTACTGGTTATATCTTTTGTTTGTTTGTGATTCATGTTCACTGTTTCAACTTACTGTTAGATATATGCAACTAAAAAAATATGTAAAATTGCCACTGGTAAATGAAGTCTCCCTAAAGTATAATTTTGTTGATGAGGTAATTGTCACTATATGTTCACGATGCAGTGCATTTTCATTTGTTATATATGATTATAAATACATTTTAGCAGTATTATTTGTTAATTAGATTTGTTGTGATGTTGCACCTCAGTCGCCTAGAGGCCCCGCTGAGGAGAGGTGTTCATGCAGAAGTCCAGTAAAGTGAAGTCGCTGTACTGTTTTATTTTTATTTTAAACAGTTCTGGGAGAATAAATCTGCCCAGCTGGCAAAGAGAGAGCTGACTCCTCTGGTCATTCGCACAACACAACGCAGAGAACTAATGGCAATCAGAGTTTAAGGCCAGACCGGCTACATATAGATATAGTATTTATATATATATATATATATTTATTTATAGTATAGTAACAATGTTTAATTATTACTGTTTAAATGACTAATATGTGACATTAGTAGTGATGTGGTGCTGAGGGTTAAAATGCCTTTTTGTCTTTTGGTATATTACGAAACGGCAATAACCCATTAATATATGTCTATGCTGTGCTCGTATTTATTTTACCCTACTCAAATTCAATTTATGATACATTTTATTTTGAAAGATTTAAAATGGTTCTTTAAAGAACCATTTTAAAAAAAGGTTCTTTGAAAAACCATTAAAGGTGCCCCAAAGAACCATTTCTTGATGGTTCTTTGGGGCACCTTTAAAGGTTCTTCAATGAACCACTGAAAGAAATGGTTCTTCAAAGAACCATTGTTTGAAAGGTTCTTTGTGGCACCAAAAAAGGTTCCTCTATGGCATCAGTCTAAAGAACCACTTTTGGTTCCAGTTGGCACCTTTATTTTTCACAGTATAGTGTGCAAAGGAGGTAACACCTCGAATCCGATGAAACACCTGGCGACGCATAGCGTTTTCTTTAAGCCGAGAAATGCACCGTATTTGATAGCTTGCTGCGAGACCTCACACTGAGCACATCTACTGCGGGTGTGGTGCCTGTTATCGGACCCGGAGTTAGCAACATCCCCCAAGAACCCGAAGAGTAGAGTCCTGGCCCCTAGCCCTGCCAGTGTAGCAGAAATGATGACAGATGATGATGGCAGCGTGTAATTTACGTTGAGTAGGCTAACCACGTTATTACATTAATGCATGTAAGGTGAACTAGCAAACACCGTCGTAGTTACATGCGGCTGTCTTCTTGTTTGATGGCAGATACTCGCTTCACCCTGGCCAAAAAGGATAAAATGACCAAAGAGAAAGTGGAAAACAGCTAAACATGAGAGGTTTTTGGACAAAATTGGTGTTTTTTTCCATTGTTTAAGCACTGCTTCCAGCCAAGAGTGATAACATATATGCCCTATAGCTGCAGAAAAGGCTAATATTGTTATGTTTTTACAAAAAAACAGCTAAACATAAGAGGTTTTTGGACAAAGTGTGTTCTCCATTCTTTAAGCACTGGTTCGAGCACCGTTTAAGCACCGGCACCATTTCAAAAGTACCGGTTTCCCTATTAGTAACACCGTTATTCCCATCACAGCTGCATCTATATATGTGTGCCTCTTCCTCGCAGCTCATCTGACTGTGAGTCCCAGCAGCTCTCAGTTCTTTAAAGGAGGTTTGGGACTCTGAGCTGTGAGGAGGACGACAGCTCTGTTGGATGGACTCTGAGGAGAAATACAAGTACACACTGAAAAAAAGGCTATGTTGGATTTACTTGAGTCAATAGTGGACATTGGTTGCACACAAATGTTTTGCTTTGGCAGAAACTTAAACAACTGAGTTAAATCAACACAACTTATTCATATTCAATAAACCTGTGCATTTTGTGTTCAGAAAACGCGATTGAAACATGTTTAGATGATGTAAGTTGAGCTCTTGGAATAATCCTTCGCAATTTTGTCATTTTATTTCAACACTATTCAATAACTTTTACCCCAATACTACTTGGTCACTTAAATACTGCATGTTGTGAGAGGCCTAGACTTCAGTGTAAAACTAGGTCGCAGGCTTACAGGAAATGGCATGCTTTTGCAGAGAATAGAAGCTGCAGGCAGAAAGTGAAACTAAGTAGAGCAGGGGTGTCCAAACTCCGGCCCGCAGGCCATTTTTAATTGGCCCGCAAGTAATTTTATAAATAGAATAGAATATGGCCCGCACTTCAACTTTTGCTTGAGTGTATTGCACTTCTTAGTTTTAACACCAGGGGGAGCTACTGTTGATCAAGGCAGTTGCTCCACCAAAAAGGACAATCACAGAAGAAATTTACCCCAAGTTACCAAACTTGGCAGAACCAAAGAAGCAAAAGGTAGAAAGTGAGTGCAGAAAATTTCAGACACGGTGGGAGAGTAAATATTTCTTTAAAGAATTCAAGGGGAAGTGTATCTGTTTGATCTGCACTGAAACTGTGGCAGTTATGAAAGAGTATAATGTACGACGTCATTATGAAACCAAACATCAGGCCTATGCATCCTACACTGGTGCTGAGCCAGAGCAGAAATTAAAGCAAATGGTAGCTCTCCTGCGGGGTCAGCAACAGTATTTTTTTTCGTGCTCAAAAGGTCCAGGAAAAGGCTCCAATAGCAGCTATGAGGTCGTCCAACTCATCGCAAGACATGGCAAGCCTTTTTCAGATGGAGACCTCATAAAACACGACCTCGTTAAAGTCACCGAAATAATGTGCCCGGAAAAAGTGCAGGACTTCAACAACGTCAGCATGTCCAGAAATACAGTTGTGCGACGCATTGAAGACTGTCAGCCAACATTAAACTGCAACTGTCTGATAAAGCTGTGCTTTTGATTTTTACTCCATCGCATGCGATGAGAGCACCGATGCCACAGACACCGCACAGCTGCTAATGTTTTTGCGGGGAGTGGACGAGAGCACGAGCAGTTTAGGTGAGTAAAAAATATGTTCCACAGTACCCGTGTGTTAATGTGCAGGTACACATGCTTCAGATATCAATAATGCGCATCAATTCTGTCACTACCCTGCAGAGTACACACCGTTGTGCACAGCGCACGCACACGCAAAGTCAGCTGATCTCATCTGATGCAGATCTGCTCCTTGATCAAGTGACACTTGTCCGGATTTTTGGCACGAGTGGCGTACGATCAGCACCGCAGCTGGATGGCCCGATTTACATACCCAGCGCAGCTGATACTCACCAGAATAATTTACTAAAATTATATGCACTCCTGTTATTAAGTCCAGTTCAGTCTGTTAATGTTGATAACCGTTTCAAACGAACCGTCCCATTTTCCCCTTTATTGTTTTTTCTCTGTGCTGTAAATCTTCTGTCTAAGAAGAAATCTGAGGCTGCTGTTCTGAGAATGAGCTACCAAAGCTTTTTCTGAATAAATCAATAAAGATACATTTATGGAAGCTGTGATGAAGGCAGTTTTGTCTTTAATTATATTCAACAATATAACATATTTGACCACTTTTAAGTGATTTTTCTAACTTTAATACACTAAGGTTAAGGTTATATACCTAATTTCTAGTAAGTGGCCCAGCCCCTCCTATATTTTTATGTATGTGGCCCTCAGTGAAAAAAGTTTGGACACCCCTGAAGTAGAGTGTTTGATCGAAACTTAAAGTGTGTGTGACATCTAGATGAAGAATATAAATAACCAGGCTTCCTGTTTTTGCTTGAGACTTCAGCTGGCGTGTCTGTGTGCCTGCTCAGTCTCCATATTCCGGAATATGTAAAATTAAAGAGTTGAGTTTGACCGCTTTGAGCCGTGTCTTTCTTTGCCGTAAAGAATACAAAGAACTGGATTTAATACTTCATATTACATAATGTTCAACAAAGTCTACAGTCTGGTTACCATAAAAATTGAATGGATCTACAACGACTACCATCCTCTTTTATCCTGGTTGCAGGGGGAATAACCCAGAAGTGATAGGTTATGAGGCAGGGTACCCCCTGGACAGCTCACCAGTCTATCACATTCATGGGTAATTTGGAATCAACAACTAACCTAATCGAACTCTAACCACTGCATGACTTTTAACTGTGGGAGGACACCAGAATACCCAGAGAGAAACCAGTGCAAACTAGCCAGATTGTGGATTTGAACCCAGGACCTTCTTATTGTGAGGCAACAGTACTAACCACCATACCACCAACCAGGCTTAATAAAAGTAGGAAAGCTGATTTCAAAGCTTGATGCAGAATTTTCTGTACGTTTTTGTCCTTGACAGGTTAAACCACAATAAATAGCGATAGCTTACACGTGGTGTGTGTCTAGTTGTCTGCCTCTTATAACTCCAGTGATTTTCCTGCAGTTTGAAATCTCATGTGATCTTGTTAATTTCATGAGTCCAGCAACTAACCACTCTTACTAGTATGTATCATGTCATGTCAACAAGAACAAATTAAGTTGTTGAATTTCATACAGATCCTACATGATTTAATTACGTTCAAGGAACATGAAATTTTTGTGTTCAAATTACAAGGTAGACTTTTTTAATGTAACAACCACCCAAGTTACTTCTTTCAGTATACCAAAAAAGTAGAGGCGACTGCTCGACTTGAGATGGATGCCTTTGTCAAACCACGATCCAAAGTGCGCGAGACTGAAATCCCGTGCTGTGTCGCGGGATTTAACATTGCTATATTATTGACTTACTTCACTCGAACATGATATGAACAATTTAATCTACCCGCTCTGCATATTATGTAGTTTCTACACTATATAGTTACACTTAACTTTAAAGCATGAGGCACTTGTGTTAAATACACGCAAGATGCTTACATAAATCCAGGAGCTGGCCAATCCCCTTTTTTCAGTGCACAACAGAGGACTCAGTGCAGAGATGGGTGGGGAAAACCAGCTGGTTATTTGTGTAATATCAGTGTACTGTTCATCCAGGACGCTGCAGTTTACTGGTGTGAGTCCAGAGAGGGCACCATCAGTAACATGGTTAACCTGACAGTCACTGGTAAGCTGAGTGTGTGGAGTTAGTGTTGATGAAGCTGTGTGTAAATGGATGAAATGCTGTAGTTTGTCTCTGTGTTGAGGTGGATCAGTGATCCTGCAGAGTCCTGTCCTCCCTGTGATGGAGGGAGATGACGTCACTCTGCTCTGTAAAACAAAGACCACTCCCTCCAACCTCCCAGCTGCTTTCTATAAAGATGGCTCCCTCATCAGGAAGCAGCCTACAGGTCACATGACCATCCAGCATGTTTCCAGGTCTGATGAAGGCCTCTACAAGTGTGACATCAGCGGTCATGGAGAGTCTCCATCCAGCTGGATCACTGTCACAGGTGAGGAGCTTCACTCTGATTTCACCTCTTATTTCATCCAGATATATTCACCTGAACAGGTGGGATTCTCTCTGCAGGCAATCCAATAACCACAGTCCTAACTACATCTACAGCCCCACCACCCACTTTTTCGTCCCTCACCCCTGGATCAGCTCCACACCCTGATGCCCCCTCCCTCCAGCTTGAGTTCAGACTGCCTTTCCACCTGCTTGTGTTCTGTCCGTACTTCATTGCCGCTGTCCTCATGGTGTCTTTATGTCGACGCAGAGTCAAAGGTAGCACTCTGAATTCCCTTGAATATTTTTAAAGCTCGATGTTGGATTACCTTATTTAACAGGCGCTCATCTCCTCGTTTCTTTGGTAACAGCACCACCTACCTGCACTGGACAGAAGTTGCCTGACGACTTGTTTGACTTTGAGGCAGTGACCACTGAGCGTCAAGTGTGAGATGCAGCTTAGAAAAGTCAACATGGACTCTATGTAAAAAGATATGTCTGCTTCCTGATCTTCCCCTGTAAGGTCTTAACGTCAGGCTTTTCCCTTCTGATCCATAAATCCTGTAAGTGTCACAGAAATGGCTTATGTATAAAGAAGTTTAATAGATGGTTCCAGCAGTTAAAATGTTCTTGCTTGTACATTTCTGTGGACAATATTGTAAAGGTGCGTTTTCTTGTACAAGAGACATGTTTATCTTGTCACAAAGAACAAGTTTTTGTTACACTGCTATTATTGCAAGGTTTTGGGCGTGATAATATAGGCTGTGAGCCCACGTTTAATAATCACGCTAAGGAGTTCAGCAAGCTATCTGCAAAAGTCCGGTTAGTCTACCAGCTGGTCAAGGTATTTGATATAATTGTATTGTAATATTGTGAAAATTTGTAATGTATGGTGTTCTAATTATTTTATCTTTTTATTTAGAATGCACGGGACTGTAAAGTTATTGTTCTAGGACCTCCGAGGTGGCAGGCGGCCACGAGGTAATTTTTTTTGTTGTTAAAACACAAGTGTTACTTTTGATAGACTGAAGCGCTTAAAGCCTTTGTGGTTTATGTTTGTAGTTTTCATGGTGTTCAATAAATGCAGCGAAGCGCCCGTCTTGAAGAAGCCATGCCTGTGTTGTCATTTCAGAGTTACAAATCCTTTAAAAAACATAATAACAGTTGTTTTTGTTCCTTTGCACTCGTAAAATTTCTTAAATACATTCTTAGGATCAATATGTGTGTCACCGAAGAGAGAGAGTTTTGTTTTCTTCTTTTTATGTCCATGAGTGTTTAATCGATGAATATTGTGCTCACTTCTGGTGTGCTCAAGGTTCAGTCTTGAACCTTGCTCAAGGTTCCCTCTTCTCTTCATAGTTTATATCTTCCCTCTTGCAACCATTTTCTGTAAATTTGATCTTCACTTTCACTGTTTTGCTGATGACACCCAGTTATATCTCTCCTGCAGGCCTGTTTCCTCCCTCCCACCTTCTTCTCTTACAGAATGCCAGTCTAAATTAAAATCCTGGTTCAGCTCTAATTTCCTTAAGCTCAATGAAGATAAAACTGAAATCCTCCTTATTGGCACAAATTCAACCTACTGAATGTTAATCATTTCTCAATCACCATCGATAACTCCAGTTTTCCCTTCTACTCAGGTTAAGAGCCTTGGTGTCATCCTAGACAGTTCACTATCCTTATCACATCAATAATCTCATCCGTTCTGCCTATTTAACATTAACAGATTACGTCCTTCTCTTTCCACCCAGTCTACATCCATTCTAGTCAATAGTCTCGTTACTTTGCTTTCTCCGTAATTTACTATAGTATTTCTCTCTTACATGGTCTCCTCCAAAAATCCCTCCACAAGCTTCAAGTGGTTCAAAATTCCAGAACCCCCTCCTACCAGCACATCACCCCTGTTCTTCAGGAATTTTCACTGGCTCCCAGTGAAATCCCGGATAATATACGAACTTCTTCTGCTCACCTTCAAGGCCATTCATAACCTCGCACCTTACCTTTCTGACCTGTTAAGCACTACCTTTTATGCCCGCTCACTTCATTCTTCTTCTTCTATCCAGCTTTCTGTGCCTTCTTTCCCCCTCACCACCATGGGAAGCAGAGCTTTTAGCTGCTCTGCTCCCAGGCTGTGGAACTCTCTACCCCCACATATAAGAAACAGTGGTTTTCTCCCCCAGTTTAAATCAAAACTCAAAACCAATCTGTTCAAATCTGCATATTGACTGTGAACCCACTGTTTGTTAATTTTATCTTGTGCTTTTGTTTTATTGTTCTTCATTTTGTCATTGTTCTATTACGTGTTTTATTTAAATGACAACAAAGGTTGCTTGATAGGTTTGTAGCTTAAACCTATTCTCTGGAACGCTGAAGACAATGTAATTACACAGCAAAAGCATTGAACACCAAGCAGAGCTCTTTATGATTCTCATATACAAGGGAGACCAACTGGACAAACGCCGTTCCTTCGCTGGACCCCAGTTGCTCTCATCCGCTGCCCCGTAACACTGATCTTTTATTGAGGTCACATGAATATACATAGGTTCATTAACATATGACGTCTACATACACACAAAGAGTACCTTGCCTGTACATTGTGTAAGTATGTGTGTGTGTGTGTGTCTGTGTGTGTGTGTGTGTATGTGTGTGGTCAGAGTGTGACCCCATAAAGACTTCCCTAAACCTGCTGGTCTGGAAGTCCAGCAGTTCATCTAAACAAAAGGCACTTACACTAAAACAGACATAGATACGTTTATCCTACCATAAAACAATAAGAGAAGGTACGACCTCTCCCATGCTCCCAGGATGTGGGTGTGAAAGCCAGAACACTCTGGAATGCACACAAAGTCTTTGCAGACTATTAAGGATCAAACCTCCACCAACATGACATTGATTATTATTATTATGATTATTATTATATAACTCTAAGCATATATGAGTAGATATTTCTAAGCATAAATGACAATCAACAATATAAATCTAACATTGCTTTTAGGTGCTTTATATTGTAAGTACAATGAATGTTCTCACAGAGAAAAGAGAGAAAAGCACAACAATCAGATAACCTCCTATGAGCGAGCACTTTGGCGACAGTGTTGCTGAGGTTAGTTCATAGACTGCAGACTGTTAGACTTGATGGATAGCATTAACAACCTGCTAGCTGCTAATAATCATGTGCAGTTCTGAAAGCAGTCTATGAACTAACCTCAGTAAATGGCAGCTATGTTAGTGCGGTGACGAGTAGCCTTCAGTAATACTAATAAATCACACAGCAATAGTACATTCATGTGGTTTAAAAAAGTATGATAATATATTAAGTATATCACACTGAGTAACTTAACCAAATACGTTACACAATACATTTTGGGCATGTATTATGTAATCTGGAGTGGAATACATTTTAAAAGTAACCTTCCCAACACTATATATTTTATTCCAATTTTTATTACTATGCAGATTTCTGTTCTAAATTCTACCTAATCTAATCTAATAAATAAAGTTTGTTTTTTTTTTCAATAAAGAGGCACTCACAGTGTTTTTCCACTCATCAGTTAGATGGAAAGTCTTTGTGCTTATTGTGGTAGGGCTGTGGTTGACAGAGCAACACATCCTCTTTGAGTTTGTTCTTTTTCTTACTTTTACTGAACACTGCAGACTCAACACACTGAGCCTGTAAAGCTGAAGTCTGGGTTTACGGTTCAGATCTCCTTTAAACGATGCCTCTGTCCTCCTAAATGGCAAAAATAAGACTTTGTGTGTGCTCGTTCACGCTTGTGGAGAGTTTCAGGCTTTTTGCGGACATTGTGACTCAGAACATCTGGTGTGGTTTCTGTGGTTTCTGCTCCTCGACAGGCTTTTCAGAAAAATGCTTTCTAAACTTGGCTGCAGGTTTAAAACTGCCCCCCTGCTGGGCTGGGAGTCCTGCAGCTAAGTTGCTTTAAATAAGCACAATCATCCTCTGTACAAACTCTTCGGAAGAAGAGCCTGTGACTCTTCAGTGTGCTCGAAAAATAAGCTGCCATATTTTTTTTAATTCCTTGGCTCTACTGGAGTAACTTTGCATGACTCAGAACTGAAAATAATCCTTCTTTATTTTGTACTGGGTGTCCCTGCAGAACCTCAGTTCTGGAGTTCAACCTTGTCAACTCTCAGCCAGGAAGAAACAGTCACATTATTTACTTATGAGTGTTAAAGCACTGCAAAATGCTCCAGTATCATCCACTCATCCCAGCCCATTGAGTCAGACAGCCGCCCCTCCCTGAGCCTGTTTCTGCTGGAGGTTTCTTCCTGTTAAAAGGGAGTTTTTCCTCCCCATCGTTGCCAAAGCGCTTGCTCACAGGGGGTCATATGATTGTTGGAATTTTTCACCTTTTCTTAGGTTTTTGTTTTCCCATTTGGCAGGTTAGGTTCTATTTATATTTTCAAGTTATGATTTCTCCCTATTCTTTAGTCTCCATCTCGGTTTTCTCTTTGTGTCGTTTACTTTTGTGTTTGCGTTTAGCTATTGTTTCTCATTTCCTTGTTTGTTGTCCACTGTGTTTGAGATCTAGTTTTACTTCCTCATTTTCATGTGGATTGTGTGCACCTGCGTCTTGTTCCTCCAATATCTCTGTCTGACTTAAAGTCACTAATGATCTTCTAATTGGAGCTGACTCTGGTCTTCTCATTATTCTTGTCCTTTTGGATCTAAGTTCAGCCTTTGACACCATCTCTTACTCCATCCTTCTAAACAGACTTTCGTCTCTTTAGGTCTCCGACACACCCCTAGCCTGGTTCCAATCACATCTCCTATTTCCATCTACACAACATTAACAGATTACGTCCTTCTCTTTCCACCCAGTCTGCATCCATTCTTGCTCATAGTCTCATTGCCTCCTTCATTTACTATAGTAATTCTCTCTTACATGGTCTCCTCCAAAAATCCCTCCATGAGAAACAACCCTCCTAACTACTCTGAATTACTTTTAAGAAAGATTAAAAGAAAAAGCATGAAATCATTACAGATAAGAAGTGGAGAACTGCAACATTTCTGTATGTAAAAATAACCAAAGTCAAACACGCTGCTTATAAGTATAATCAGCTGATGATATTAGCTCTACTTATTTTTTTAAACCAGCATTTCATTTTTTTCATGTGTAAAAAGTTGATTCTGTGAAGTAAGTTTGCTGCTGATTTTAAAAAATTTAGTGTAAAGTAAAAGTACTTATAGTTACATTACAACTCTAACTTTACATGGTGGAGTATGGAGGGATTTACTGTCACATGGCTTAAAAATAAAAGTTGTAGGACAGCACTATCAGCTTCAACATACCCACTTAAGAAAAAACAAGAATCAAAACTGGAAATTTAATTTTGATGTGTGAGAAACAATAATTAGAAATTATTATATAATAAAAACAGGTTCCTTGTGACTGTGCAGTTTCCAGTTTCCACAGACATGAATGTTGGGCTAACTGTAGTATCTAAAATGAGTATGAGCATGCAAAGCAAATTAATACTCTGGGCCAATTTAGAGCGCTGGTATTTTTGCTACTATTAATAATCCTCGGTTGTTCCTAAATTCCAAACAGTAACTAAGATTTATAAGCTGTTTGAAAGAGTGACACTGAAAATCATTCCTTTATGTTTAGTCCTCAGTCTTTGATAAATAATTCATATTTCAAGTTTTCAAACTGACAACATAAAAATACTCCGTTCTTGTAAATGGCCTGTATTTATATAGTGCTTTTCTGGTCCCTAAGGACCCCAAAGCGCTTTACATATCCAGTCATTCACACATTCACACGCTGGTGATGGCAAGCTACATAGTAGCCACAGCCACCCTGGGGCGCACTGACAGAGGCGAGACTGCCGGACACTGGCGCCACCGGGCCCTCTGACCACCACCAGTAGGCAACGGGTGAAGTGTCTTGCCCAAGGACACAACGACCGAGACTGTCCGAGCCGGGGCTCGAACCGGTAACCTTCCGATTACAAGTTTGTAGCAAACGGGTTCCCAGTAGTTCAGTTCTTTGGAATTTTTAGCCTACCTACCTGCCTATCATGCTCCCTTTTTCACTTGCTCTATAATCAGCTGATTTCACTTCTCTCTTGGAGGAAAATAGTGGCGTCAACTACAGTGTGGATATGGACATTACAAAAGGATGAAGTTAAATCATCCTGCTCACACAACTTTGGCTCTATACTAGTTCTTGCACAGATAGCATGCTAATGCTAAGCTAGCCAAGAACCCAGAGTGACGCTGAAGTTAGATGTTAGATGTTAAAACTTGTGATTCTAAATTGAGTATCTGTGTTAACCTCCACCTTTACTCCTATGCCTGTTAGGCTGTCAGAATTCCTCTCTCCTGACCAACACGCCAAAACTCCCTGAGTCTGTAGGAATGTCAGGCTATGGTAGACCAATCAGGACATTTCACTGGTTCAGATTAAATAAATTAAATTAATCACATGATGAAAGTTGAAAACACAGATTCATTGGATGGTAGGCAGTTTTTTTAATATACATTTTCTCAGCCCTTCTCAGTTCAAGTGAAACAAACTGGTAACGCTTCAGCATTACCAGTATTTGGACCATTTCATAATGATAATAACAATCAATTGCATTTGCATAGCGCTTTTCTAGACCCTCAAAGCGCTTTACAATTCCACTATTCATTCACTCACATTCACACACTGGTGGAGGCAAGCTACAGTTGTAGCCACAGCTGCCCTGGGGCAGACTGACAGAAGCGAGGCTGCCATATCGCGCCATCGGCCCCTCTGGCCATGGTGCAATCTTGTCCAACATCAGTGTCTTAACGCACAAATGGGCTTCTGGAAGAATAATCTGATTCCTGCAATTACACTTCTAAACCTTGCAGAATGCAATCCCAGAGTAGTTTGAGATGTTCTAGCTGCAAAGAATGAGATTTCACTGAAGTTCATATCTGTGTGAAGGCAGGCCAGTGGATATTTTTGGCTGTGTGGTATGCAACAGCAAAGATGGTGGCAGAAGTTTACCTTCCAGGGGGGAAAAAGTTTTATTAAGCCTCCATTTGGGGCAAAGTCAGCAAAATGTTATTCCTGTAAAATTTCAATGTCTTTAATCAGCAGTGTAAATGCACACAGAGCATGCCAACATCATGAATTAAATTTAACACATTTTCACTCAGTGCTTTAGACTTTTTTCTTACCAACACACTGAAATATTTCTCAGAACACAACTTCTGTCTTCTCTGTGTGTAAGTGCAAATTTTTTGTGTGTTCAGTGGGTCTTTGGGTTGCTGATCATACACCTGAAATGTATTATGCACCTGTGTCCTGTAGAGCTGATTACGAGTTATCCCACAGTCACAGCCAGTTGTGAGGAGTGCTGTGGAGAGATGATTGGAGTCAGGAGCATGAGAAAGGAGAACAATTATTTGTATGGATTATTTCCCTGCCCTCTTACTTTACCCATGCACAGGAGCTGCTGAGGGACCACTCCTGTCATCTTCTGTTAAAAAAAAAGAAGATGTTTTGCATCTTTCAGTAGTAAACTTCCTTTAAGTTTTACTTTTCTGCTGTGGGTTTGTGTCCAGGTTTTATCAGAGTGCATGACAGCTACTAATGTGACTTAAGCCTTGGATATGAGAGGCACTCTCATATGTTTGTATGACCCCCATTGCTTGTATACATGCCTGAAAATGCCAGGCCATGCTCCTAATGAGGTCACAGATGATGTGCTGGGGCATCTCTTCCCACATATAGACCAGGGCATTGCTAAGCTTGGACAGCCTGCGGTGCAACCATGACAGAAACATAATGTTATGTTGGATCTATGTCAGGTGAGTCTCTGAGCTGGCACCACACCAACACCAACGCAGACACCCCATGAGTGGAAAAGATGCAAACATGAGGGCGCAGTTTCTGTCAGGTGCTCTGTATAAAAGATGGACAGAGGTACCATGACACCATGGCATGATTTCTGATGCTGACCCTGATATAAAACCTTAACATTGTCCAGATGGAAGCGTTAAAAAATATCAAATTTATTATGAATGGCAAAAATCACCCACAGAGGTCCAAATGATTATTTTTTTCACCAACCTACAAACATGTTTATTTCTGCTGTGCATTTGGACATTTTAATTGTCATGAATAATTGATGAGATCACCTAATTGGATAATGAGTTAGATCTGAGTCTGTGTACTGAGGTGAAAACTGTATGAGTAACAATGAGAAACTGTACAAGTACATGATGACCATGTGTAGTACATCCATTCCTAAGAACCAGCACTGCACCCTGTGACTTACTTTAATACGTCTTCAGTATTGATGAAACCACAAACATGTAATCATGTTAAAGCTGTCAAAGTATCTGCACGACATTTAAAAGAGCGTGAAGGTTCTTGGCATGAAGTCTGCATTCTTTGTGTGGCAACAAACTTTGTTTTTTTAATGAACAACACTGTCACGAGGACTGTAAGATGATGTGAGAACTATTACTGAAGACCACTTAAAAAAAATCTACAAGAACGCCTGGCTGCTTGGGAAAAATATAAAGACACAAAAGTTGGCTCAAGACTTTGGAAACACAACTTTTGCAGGAGCAAAAGGACGTCAAACAAAAGTCCCAGGAATGAGCTGTGTCCCTGCTGACATTTCTGTGAGGCATCTTCAGAGTGACAGAATGCTGCCACTCAGGTCCTCACAAAGGAACAAATGTGGTGAAATCAAAGTGTCATATTATTAAAGTGCTCAGGCTTGGCATGGAATCTAGTTCATGATGTACTTTGTTTTGGTACATCGCACAGAGGTCAAATGTTTCTCACAGGAAGAATTTACAGCAAAGATATGCAAAGTGCTGAGTACAATCCTTGAGCCATCTTTTCCTTCCAAGCAGCCAGATGTTCTTGTACGTTTTTCCAAGTGGTCTCGATCAGTTGTTCAACATGGTTTGAAGGTCTTTCAAAGTTTTTCTTTGGATATTGGCAGATTTACTTGTTTCATTTTCTGTCCCATCCTTGTACCTGATCATTTTGTAAATTTCTTTTTCTTCATTTTCTGCTGTAGATTTTATAATATAGTCTCCTGAGACCCAGCCTATACATTTATGTATTTATTTTTAAGCCTGATACTTCTGTTATTCTGCACCTGTCCAGTTTTTAAGGAACCCCTGCACACCATGCCACGATATGCAAAGCCTTCAGCTAACAGCTTTTTGGGAATCGCCTCGTTGGTGCTATTTCATGTTTCCTAAACTGCATCAAACATTCTTCTGAAAGTGACCAGACACAATGATGGGACTGGAAATAATTGTAATATCTGAAAGACCTTTAGAAAACCTGGAGAACTATTGCTCAAGACCACTTTAGGAATTACACAAATGCTGTTTAGAAAAAGAAAATTTAGAAGTGGCTCAAGATTATATCAACTTTAATTGCAATAGTGACACATAGGCTGTAGTCTTACATTAATATATAATGTAAAACTAACAATGATTTTAAAGGCCCATCAGGTCTGAAAACCCATAGTGGGCAAAATGACATGTTACAGCGAGGATAGAAGCCTCTCACATGGACACATGGACCTCATAAAGAGGCACAAACTGCTTGAGCAGGGTGTCTGCTGATCTACAGCCAGGCTGAGAGACGGTTTATTCATTTTTCTTTGCTCTTAGGTCAATAAATACTTGCAACAGTACACACACAGCAGGTGAAAAGCAGAGTTTATGCACACAGTGTACTGCTCTCTTCAACAGGAGCAAAAGGATGACAAACCCTGTTTCAGGAATGAGCTGTGTCCCTGCTGACCTGTACCTGAGGCATCTTAAGAGCGACAGAATGCTGCCGCTCAGGTCATCACAATGCTTCAAATTAATTATGTACACAGGCTTGATATAAAATCCACATTAACCTAGTTCATGATGTACTTTCCCGCTGATGTATTGCACCAAAGGCACAAGAAGAATGTAAGAATGAATGAAAGATATGCACAATAGTATGGAAAACTCTTGTGCCAACCCTCAGCTCTTTATATTTTCTCTTCTTTCCTTCTGTTGTAGATTTCCTCAAAAGTTTTAAGGTAACCCTGCACACCATAATGAAATATGCTGCTAAAAGCTCTTTGAGAATCACCATCTTGGTGGGTCTTGATGCATTCTCAATCATCCAGGTAAGTAAACCTCCAAAAGTTGATTCTGTTCATCTGGACGTAGCGTTTTGTGGGAGAAACGTTTCGTCACTCATCCAAGTGACTTCTTCAGTCTCAGCTGACTGCAGGTTTCCCCAAATCTTATAAACAGTACATTTGCATAATGACTGAAACCAGCCCACTGAAGGAACAATGGGCTGTGAGGTCAGTTCCTTAATCATAATTATGCAAATTCTCATGACCATTGATCAACAATCACTGACCAAAACCCACTGATCAAAGAACACTGATCAATGGCCATGAGTACCATTCACAGAGAGTTGGGGAATGGCTGCAATCACAGCATTATAAGATGGCGACACTGCAAATGTACTGTTTATAAAATTGGGGAAACCTTCAGTCAGCTGAGACTGAAGAAGTCACTTGGATGAGTAACGAAACGTCCATCCATCCATTCGCTTCCGCTTATCCTTTTCAGGGTCGCGGGGGGCGCTGGAGCCTATCCCAGCTGTCATAGGGCGAGAGGCAGGGTACACCCTGGACAGGTCGCCAGTCTGTCGCAGGGCCAACACACAGGGACAGACAACCATTCACACTCACATTCAATCGCACATTCACACCTAGTGGCAATTTGGATTATCCAATTAAGCAATCCCCACAAGCTGCATGTCATTGGACGGTGGGAGGAAGCCGGAGTACACGGAGGGAACCCACGCAAACGTTTCTCCCACAAAACGCTACGTCCAGATGAAGAGAATCAACTTTTGGAGACACCATCTTGGTGCAAAGATCCTATATTATGCCTCCCAAACTGTAGCAAGAATTCCTGTGAAAATGGTGACCTACAAGGAAGGGACTGAAAGTGAGTGAAAAAGCATCCAATATCCAAACATACTGGACATCTTGTAAAAGACAACTTTAAAAAACCTTGAGAAAGAAGAGTTTTTTTTACAAACAGTCACAGGAACTCTGAAGATTCATTTGAAGAGCACCTCTTAACAGGACAACAGTTCAAAGTGTTTCAAGTTGTTAACTATTTTATGATGTTCTTTAGAGTCACTTGGCAAGTTAAACTTATGATTATACATATTGGAAAGCATAATGACTCACATAATTAGCAAATCCCACTTTAACCCGTGCAACATTAGAGCTGATTCTTCTTCTTTCTTTTCTTTAGTAAAGTTTGTGGCTCATTTAAATGTTATTAATTTGATTGGTTTTAATGGCACTTAAGCCGCAGCCTTACAAAAAAATGAAATGTAAAAGTAAAAGTAATTTTAAAGGCATCTCATGTCCCAAAGCCTGCCCACATTTGTACCTTTTTCAGGACCTGATCAACAGGGCACATTAAAGGTGTCAGAACAGATAATTGTGTGGACGTGTTTGGCATGAAGTCTAGGCTGCACCTCCACCCTCCTTTCCTCCTGGCTTTGAACAGCAGCCAGGAGGAGAGAACATATTAATTATGTGCACAGGCTTGGCATGAAATGAACAATAATCTAGGTCACGATGTAGTTTCTTTTATAATAACAAATTATAGAATGTTTTGCACAGTACCGTCGAAGTATGTCGAAGACAGCCTTCTTTATATTTAGTTTCCAAGGAGACAGACTTTCAGAAGAGGTCGCGAGCTAGCTGACCATTTTTAGAGAAATGCTGTGTTAAGCCAAAAGGTCGACTAACTAAGGGATGGACCATTTTTATATCTACACATGCCAGACAACTCAAAACAAAAGAACCAGTCATCGTTCCTGTCATCATTTGTTTCCATTTCTTTAGTTGAGCATTAAACTTGGCATATCTCAATATGGTGTGGAGTGTGGCTTAAAACATTTTTGAGGAAACTGGACATGTGGAGGTCAAAGAAGTGTCAGGCCTAAACAAATAATCCACAGCAACTGAACAGTACCTGAAAGTCATGTCCTTAAGAAACAAGAATCCAGCAAAGACCTGACACATGACCTGAGTTGATTCATTTACTGTTCACTGAAGCCTCATCGCAAAAGTTCTCAGTGGAAGAGTGGCTGTCAGAAGCCATTGTTAATGAATAATCCTCAACAAGGTTAAGGAAAAGCTGGGTTTTGCCAAATTAAACAAGAACTGGACCGAGATCCAATGGCAACAGGTCTGATGGACTGATGAATCCAAATGTGAAAGTTTTGATTCAAATCATTGTCAATATGTACAGAGGAGGTGAAGAGAGAGGTACAACAGTGAGCATCTACAGTCTTCTGTAAAACACGTCTTGTCAAAGCTGAAGAAATTATGAACATAGAAACAGACTTTGGTCCACCGTGCAGTACTGTCTGGAAAGTGTCTGATTGGCATCAGCTTCATTTTTCATTATGACAGCGATGGAGAAAACACTGACTATGCAGTAAAAGCATACCTGGATAGAAACATACACACTGAAACACTATCAGTCATGGATTGGCCTTCCCTGAGCCCAGACCTCAACATTATTGAAACAGTATGGGATCATCTTGACAGGGAACAGAACGAAAGGCAGCCAACATCCAAAGAAGAGCTTTAAAGGTTCTTGAAGAAGCCTGGAGAACTATTCCTGAAGACTACTTATAGAAATGACAAGAAAGCTGCCTACCAGAGCTCGGCTGTGTGGAAGAACAAAGGTGGTCACACCAAATATTGAAAGCTTGTTACGAACTCTGTTTTTACCTTATATACTGTATTTACATCTGCGTTAGCCCTCCGACAGACAGGCGACCTGGTAAGGGTGCACCCTGCCTCTCGCCGAATGACGGCTCAAATAGGCTCTGGCAAGACTCACAGTACTAAGAGTTGTGAAGTAGGGCACCCCGACTAACTCTTTAAAGCAGGTGGTGCTATTAATGATGCAATCTGACTGGAGCAGTCAAGCCCAGTTTTGTTTTTGTTTTTGTTTTCTAACAAAGTGCTGAATCATCAGGCAGCTCCACTGTGAACTATACCTCCACCCTCTTCTCCTCCTGGGCGTGGACAGCAGCGAGGATGCACATAAAAAGAGATGGATGGAGAAAGCAGCAGTGTCCTCAACAGACAATCTGTCCACCTGCAGCAAGATCACCAGAGAGCCTCCTGAACAGCAGCCTTCATCCTCCTCATCCTCCATCAGACCTGCAGAAGGTAGGACGAACCGCACTCTCTCCTCCTCGGCACACCTGCACCTTTATTTATTTTTTATGGAGATTTAAAATTGTTCTCTTTAGATATTGTGTTTTAATTGTTGTTCAGTGCGTTGTGCCTTTTATGTCTGTGGAAATAACTACATAAATAAACTTTACTTAACACTAAAGAACAATAAGTACACAAAAACAGGCTGAGAGCAGCTCTGAGGCTTCAGCAGTAGAAATAACAGAAATGTACTTTTTCCATGGTAAACATTCCTACTCTTCTTAGTGGACATAGCAGGATGCTTTCCTGAAATCCAGCCCCTCTGCTGTAAAAATCTGTTTTAATGATTGCCTGAAATTAACTTAAGACTTTTATCTGAGACAGTTTTTAGTCATAATTTGGGAAGTTTCCAACATTACCAACATTACCAGTTGTGACAGCTCAATGGTCACAGTGTCTTCCTGCAGTGGACCAATAATCTTATACAATGTTTTCTCAGGTTACTGCAATGTTATATCAAAGTCAGATAAATTTAAAATAAATATAACAATTTTAAATGTAACATAGTCCCAACTTAATTTTGCAATGTTCCTACAAAAGAGCCTCAGTCTTGCATTTTCATTTTAGTATTGTATAATTTGCTGCTTATTGCCCACAAGTTTTGTTTGGAAGCAGTCCTGAAATTTTGTTAACTTCAAATTCGGTATTTTCTAAGACGGCATAAAAAGAAATGTTTGCTGTAAAAATTTCTCTACATGACTCGTTAAAACTGCCGTAACTGATTTTTTCTTTTTTTTAATGTAGAATCGAGAAGTGACTCTTCACCCACAGCACAGGTGTGTTTTTCACAGACACTCACAGCATGGCAAACACACACTCTACATGCCAGAAAGGAAATCGCGTCTGGTATTTAACATGGCGTATATTAAAAAACAAAGGGACTTTATTACAAACAAGGTTATGGTAAATACTTATTTAATTGGTGAGGAAGGCTTCAAACTTATAGATTTTATTAATACATTTTAAAAGTTTTCTTGTTGTTTACTCTTCCAGTCTAGAGAAATCTGTGAAATATCAGTGTGAGGAATCACGTTTTACAGACTGGTAATGGAGACAGCCTCATTAGACGTTTTTAGTTCAAACACTGAGTCTCGCGTTGTGTTACTTATTTTTTTCCTGTGGATAAACACACTGTGCCACATAAATGCCATAAATGATGGCACAGCAGAGCAAGCACATGTGGCAGAGACTTTCTGTCCAATCACACATGTCTACCTGTGTGTCTTCAGTTCCCTGTCGGCTGACTGGCTCCCTACAAGATGCTCCGCCCCCTGCTCTTCCTGTCTGCTCTTACTGCACTGGCAGGTAAGCGCACACAGCCAGCTGTCATTTTGAATGTTTCCTCACAGTACCTGAGTAGCAACAGTAAAACCAGAGAGGAACAAAGAGTGACGCGGACTAATGAAGGAAGCTTTAAATGCTGTATGGAGTTACACGTTCTCTCATTAGATAAAAGCTTGTTCTGTATTCACACCAAAGAATTCACCTTTTTTGTTGTCACATATTTCATTAGTTTACCCTAAATACCCTAAAGGGACGTTTTTACCAATAAACAGCACTGTCATAACTGAGTTCAAACCTGAACAGCTTTTGCAATCAGAATCATCTGAATACACTGTTATGCCCAATATATCAACACAATTATTCACATGAGGCCTGGGAGATTCTCTTATTAGGCTGCTGAACCCTGACCTGGCCCGGGGTAAGTGGGAGGATGCTCTAGTTGACAGGCAGGAAAAAAAGAGAAAAAGGAGAAAAGTTAGAAACTTAGCACAGGACATGAGCAGACAGACATACTAAAAATTAAAGTCTGCAAATATTGACTTGATTCACTTCAAGGTCACTTCAAATCATTCAAATATAAATTGTAAATTTAGATCATTATTGATCCGTTTACCTTTTACCTCTGACCTTAGTCTTACAGTGTATATTTATTTCTTACTCTTCTTATATTTACTGTTGGAACTGGAGCCTCGTCGTCTCGTCTCTCTATATACTGTACTGTTTGTAGCAGTGATGACAATAAAGTTTATTTTGACTTTGAAAGTTTGAATATGTTGAATAAAAGCTGCCATTACACACACTATAATATTATATCCTGAGATTTGCTCCAAGAAGCACTAGGAGAAGTCAGCAGGGGAGCAGCAATGGAGATATTATTCCATGTAAAATGCTTGGACTGCCTGAACAAATACTAGTAACAAGGTTCAGCAATGTATTATAGATTATGAAATTTGGGCACTGTCTTATCATACAAGACCGTATGTACTGAAGGAACATCTGTGGCTTTAGCTCACCTTTAGCAGTGCTGAAGGAAGAATATGTGGAATTAAATTAGATTTCCTTTATATAAAGTTTACAATATCATTTAGTACCAACAGATAGCCAATAACTCAAAGTATAAAGAAAATCAAAATGAGATTAATTACTGGAGGAATTGCAAACCATAGGGGTCCAAATGGATGCCCATCACCTCTCTACTGAAACATAGATTTACCAATTACAGAAACTATGCAACAGCCTATTAAGCTTAATTTATTATTTAAACTGAGTATGTGGCATACATTCATTTCAGAGGATGAGACACATGGATGTGCAGCCACGGTGTTCTCCCATCTGAGAACATCCCAGCTGAGCACTAACTGACCTTTGCCTGCAGGAGTATATCCAGCATGTAGCAACACTTTAAATCATAAATGATAATGTAATTGATTATTGAACAATGCTGTTTAATCCATTCATGAATCAGTGTTTCAGCCTGCAGCTCTCCCTGTTTGTCCGACCAGCTAACAGACGTAGCTCACAGCTCTCATGTGTCTCTGTGTCTTCAGGTGCTCAGCGGTTCATCACTGATCTTCAGTGGTGAACATCAGCTCATGTCCCATCACGTATTATGGACAGCAGTACGAGCAGCTCTATGTGAGTAGGATGAAGCCTGATGTTGTAGCAGATCTTTGTGTTTCCATCACTGTTGCTGTTTAGTCTCCACCTGTGGCAGAGATCATGTTTGCAGACTGAGTGAACATCAGCAGTTCATGAAGGTCACACACTCTCTGTTCCCGGGTTCAGGCCCTCAGAGGGCAGCTGGCTTTAAGCTCAGAGTCTCATTAATGTCCTCTGCAGTGATGCTGAGTATGTGAACATCAGCTGATGCAGCTTCCTGAAGCAGAGCGAGAGCTCTGACTGAAACCTGAGCAGCTCTGACACCAACAGTTCAGCTGTAAATGACTCAAAGCACAAAAGATGTTGATGTTTGACTCGTTGTGTTTCTGATTTTCCACAGGTGAACATGACATCTGGATATCTTACCATCTGTTTCAACGGCTTTTCAGTCCTGAAACTGGAGGCGACTGTCTTGTGCACGTTCACGGGGCGCACAGCGATTTGAATTTTCATAAATCCAGGAAATTCACTTGACTATGGTGCCCGTGAAAATTTGCCAACCATTCAGAACAGTTTGCAATGCACTGTTGCCATCGGTTTCGACTCCATTGTGAGTGTTGTTGTATATCACACAGTTAAATGTGACTGGTGTCACTTTTCACTGTTTTACTTCTAATAAATCGTATAAACACTGAAAGCAAAAATAAAATTTAAGGTTTTATCACATCAAACACTTTTGTAAAAGCTTTTAGAGCAAACTTCCCGGCAGTGGCTGAAACTTTTCTCTTTGCTCGTTACAGATTGGTTTCCTTCTGAATAACTATGGGACACAAGCAGCTCTGGTGTTTTTCACATACAGCTCTGATACATTGGTGAGTCTGAGTGTTTATAAACAACTACACACATTTGTTATGTTTAAATACTTCAAACACAAACGTGTTTTCATCTTAACGAGTCTGACGTTGTCTCTGCTTTGTGGTCGTAGCATTGATTGTGTTTGTTTCTGTCCAGGTGTGTGATGTTCAGGTTGGTGGAACCACAGTCAAAGAGTTAATACTACTTCTTACACTCAAGCTTTCGCAGACCTCAGTGGATGCAGAGACTCAGGCAAGTATATCAAAGCTCCAAACTCGACTTTGGCATTCTGCAAACTTGAACTATTTAAGTGTTGCTGTCAGGGGTGGTGTGGGAATGAGCAGATTCGAATGCAGAGCTCCTTTAAAGAAAACGGTGGATTTATATACAGTGAGGTGAAAAAACAACAGTTCAATGCCTAGTGAAAGTGCACAGCTGCGGTCTCCTCCTTCTCCTGACAGTGTTTGTGGCCGTGAAGTGATAACACACACGCAGTGACATCCCCCAAACATTATCCTCAGTGGCAATACAGCTCCCGTGACTTCTCTCCGTTCTCACTCCTAGTGACAAAACACACATACAAAACGCTGACTAGACAGTCCTTGGCTTAAAGCAAGCATCCACACAGAAAGCACGTCCGAGCAGTGCTACCGAGTTCCACACAATAATCCAGCGCTGACTGAAGCCCGATAACACCGTTAAGTAGACTGCCCAAAGATGGCGTCTAATTAGCCACAGCGGGTCGGATCCGATCAGCAGCAGGTGCGGCCGGTTTCTGAGAACACCTGGCTTTAGCGCGGGAACACTCTCGGGAACACTCGTCACCGCTTAGAGGTAAACAAACCCACTGAGAGAGTGATGAAGCGAAAAAAGAAATAGCTTCATCACATGAATTATTTATTTTGTATTATTTATAACTTTATTTATTTGTAGTGTTCTTCCTAGATTATGCATTGCATTCTTGAACATGAGAGACAAAGGGGGAGACGAGGGAGAGAGAAACACAAAACACCGACACAACAGGCAGCAGCCCTGCGGGGGCTGTCAGACCATGACAGTTGCAGTGATGTTTGTGCTCACGGTTGTTAAACGAGTCTGAGTGTCTGAACTAAAATAAACCCTTTTTCAATCCTCAGGTGAGATGTATCCACCTGGTACAGTGATCAGCTCTGATCCAGAAACCTGCCTCAGTCTCACCTGTAATGAGACTGCAGTCCTCCACACCTCCAGCTGTGGTCCCTGGAGCGTTGTCAAGGCAACAACATGTAATTATGTCTTCCTTGTATTTCAAAGAAAAGCTGTGATCACACAGAGACTCGATGAGGGTTTTTTTTTTTTTTTAGCTGTTTCAGGAGATTTCACTAGGAGCGGGTCGCTTTTACAGAACACTTTTATTGTGAAGGAGCAGCAGCAGGAGGTGTTAGTATTACATCAGCAGTGATTGAACTCATTTTGAACAGCAGCTCTAATCAGAGCAAAGGGCTCAGTGAACAGTGAGTTTGATAAAAGGCTCACACTTCATACACAGCTGCTGGTTCACAGCTGGATTATTTGAGGAATCAGGAATTAATAAAAGACTGACTGCTTCCTCCTGATGCTTAAATGTAGCTGCAGATGGTCCCACATCATGCAGCCTGCTCACTTTGTCATGCTGGCATTTTCTGTAGCACCACCATCAGGTCTTTCTCTGAGATATCTTGAACATGAGAGCTCTCCCTGGTGGCTGCAGCACTCAAAACCAGCTCATGATGATGATTGTGTTTGCTCATTTTTTTCTTTGCTTTTGTCAGCTGTGTGTTGGACGCCACCTGCACTGTGACCGGCCCCACTATCGTCGACGTCCGCGGCCAGATGAACTCCATCCAGGATCGGTGTGCGTACTCTCTGTTCTCGACTCCGTCACTCCCAGACTTCCAGATTCTGGGGTACTTCAAGGACCAGCGTCGTACAGATGTGAGCTTTGTGGACAGTGTGACGCTGCGTGTGGATGGGCATGACATTCACCTGGAACAAGGTGGGAGAGTTCAGGTAAGCGACCTACAGCCACAGTTCATGTGTCAGAGTGGAGTCTGATCCAAAGTCCTCCCTCATCCTCTGCTGTGTCTCCTCTCATCTTTCTTCTCAGGGCTGTTAGAAGCAGTTCTTTCAGAGCTGCTGAACTCAGTGGTTGTTGCTGTGAAATCAGCCTGTTTGTGTTTTGACATGTTTCACTCAGTGTTTCCTCCACTTTGTCTCTGCTGTGATGCAGCTGGACGACTCACGCTGACCCTCAGCAGCTCACCTCAGCTGGTTCATGGTGTGCAGCTCTCTAAGGACCAAACTGGAGTCACTGCCAAGTGTCTCCAACCTCACCATCTCTGTCTTCTTTGATGGCGACACCGCACAGATCCGCTTAGAAGGTACAGAAGATAAAGTTTGATTCATGTAAAATAAACTGTAAACTGTGCTGTTATTATTCTTCTGTGTTCGTCCAGTTTGAAATATTGATGCTGATCTGACTCATTCTGTCCTGATCTGTGCAGGACCTGCTGGTTCATCTGTGGGGGTCTGTGTGGAAACTCCAGCAGGTCTCTGAGTGACCTGAGGCTCTCTGAGTACAGCTCCACCAGGTAAGACCTCATCACAAGCTCACAGTCCCTCTGACTGCTGCTGCTGATGTTGCAGATTTTCTGTGATTGCATGAATGAGCCTGAACTTTGTTGTTTGTCGCCCCCTAGCTGTGAGATGCAGTACAGTGAGCCTGCTGACAGCACGATCAACTGCACCAGTGACTGAACGGTGAGCAGACTGATGCACACAGCAGGAACATCTGTGTTGTACCTTAATCTCTGTTGTAAATTATATGGTACATACATGTAACTGCAGCATAGATGGAAGGATAACACAAATGATTAAAGATGATCATTTTATTGTCTTGAACTTCTTCTTCCATCTGTGTACAGCTGTAATCTCCTGAAGGAGGCGCCCTTCTCCTCCTGTAACAGTGACAT